>NC_052170.1:21291397-21591397 GCF_902713615.1 Scyliorhinus canicula | reverse complement strand
CTCTAATTGAACCCGATTGCAACGCAAAATGCGGCACTACTTAATCATTCTGCTTCAATATGTTCATGGAAATGGAGCCACTGCCTTTAACCCCAGCAGAGAAAAATATCTGTGGCAACAGCAGTAAATGAATGCATGATGAGTGGGAGCGGGTTATTTTGTTTTTGAGTTATTTGTGTTCATTGATATACTCGCCCTACCTTTTCTACATGCCTGCAAAGTGTTTGGAACAATATTATCTGGGTGCAGAGCTTGTGGATTCAAGTCGCTCTCCAGAGACACTTATTGGAGTGTCAACAAGAATTCTGTATACTCCCAAGGGTGACCATATTTCCGAGGGCGTCATCTGCTTGCCCGGGTAGATACAAGGGATCCCCAAGCTGAAGAAGACTGAGGGGTTTGCTTTAGCCAATAATTCCTTTTTTTTAAAAAAAGAAATACCAAACTATGTCTTCTAATTCCTTCATGGGCTGTGGGTGATATTGTTGCCCGTGCTGAATTGCTGTCGAACTGAGGGGTTTGCTCGGCCGTTTCAGAGGGAAACGAAGAGTCGACCATGTTTCTGTGAGCCCCAGGTGGCAGATTCCCTTCTCTAAAGGCATAAACGAACCAGGTGGTTTTTTTACAACGTATGTTTCATGGTCATGGTTAGACTTTTAATTCCAGATTTTTGCATTCAAATTCCACATCTACCCTGATGCGATTCGAACCCAGGGCCGTCGAACAGTACCCAAGGTTGCTGGCTACTAGTTCAGCGACAATGCCATTGCGCCACCTCCTCCCATTCATCTCGCTTATATTTTGCAAGAGCCTATTCTATGCAAACCGGCTGCTGCATATACCTAACAAAAATAATGGATTGGATCTTAAGCGTTGAGATCCTAGATATCTGATCAGGCATCCTTGCCTTTCTCCTATGAGATCCTTGTTTATTTTGTACTCCGTTCCCAATGTACCAACTGCCTTTCTACACCCAGTCTGAAAATTTGCGTCCATTCCCTGTCACCATTTTGGTGATAAATTCTTTGACTACATTTGAAATGAAAAAAATAAAATGAAAATCGCTAATTGTCAAATGAAGTGACTGTGAAAAGTCGCCACGTTCCGGCACCTGTTCAGGGAGGCTGGTACGGGAATTGAACCCGCGCTGCTGGCCTGCCTTGGTCTGCTTTAAAAGTCAGCTATTTAGCCAGTGATAAACCAGCCCCTGCTTTGTAATAGGAATTCCCAACATTGGGATGTGATGCTCCAGTCGAGGAACACAGTGCCACCATTGGTGGGAAGGTTTGATTACAGTGCAACAAGTTTACAACCTAAATTGCCTCCGTACTAGGGGGTAGAAATTTTGAACATCAAAGTCGGGAGAGAATAAGTTCTTTAAAATGAGAGCTGAATTGATCCAGTTATCCAATACACCCCCAAGCCTGATTCACCAGAATGTTACACTTTATTTTGAGTCCTTGTGCATAGTCACCTGGGGAATTCATTATCATTATTAATGAATGCATCAACAACTGTAGGATTGGTTTTTCTAGTTTGTTATGTGCAAATAACTGTCTATGCATTGGAAATCTAACTCCGCTAGAATTCCATTCTCTGTCCCGTTCCCTGGACGAAATGTTAAACCGAAGCACCTTCTGCCACATCCAGTGGTTCATGTGGATGTTGAAGGGGCAGGGACTTCTTTTAATAATAATAGTCTTTGTTGTCACAAGTAGGCTTACATTAACACTGCAATGAAGTTACTGTGAAAAGCCCCCAGTCGCAACATTCCGCCGCCTGTTCGGGTACACCGCGCCAGGGTCGCAGACTTGATTCGCGGCTTGGGTCACTGTGTGGAGTCTTCACGTTCTCCCCGTGCATGCATGGGTTTCCTCCGGGCGCTCCGGTTTCCTCCCACAAGTCCCAAAAGATGTGCTGTTGGGTAATTTGGACATTCTGAATTCTCCCTCTGTGTACCCGAACAGGCGCCGGAATGTGGCGACTGGGGGATTTTCACAGTAACTTCATTGCAGTGATGATGTAACCCTACTTGTGACAATAAAGATTATTATTATTATAAGTAGGTTGCTAGCTCCATTAGCACAGGAAAGAGGAAGAGAATGTAAGGAAAAGAGAAGACTATTTACACAAGTTTGTATGAATTTTATTTTGTGTTCCAACTCCCAGGGCAAGTTGCTGCGAACAATCCTATTTGGAGTCAAACGAGTTACTGCCAACAACTTGGAGACCTTTATCTTCATCCTCTTCCTTCTCGTCTTTGCTGTTGCTGCAGCTGTATATGTCTGGGTTGAAGGTAAGCCCCAAGTGAGCTCTGTTACCCTCAAGATGTGTGTTTCAGCTTCAGGAAGGCATGAGTTCAACGTGTGGCTGCTGAGTTCACCGTTGCCATTCTTATTGGGGGCTGGGAACCAAATGCTGCTTCGATTTGTCGTGGGGGGAGGTGTTGTGGGGATAAAAAATCCCTCCGATAAAGGTGAAGGGGCAGAATGGACCCAAGCTGTATCCCATCACAGAGCCTTCAGGAACATAGAACAGTACAGCACAGAACAGGCCCTTCGGCCCTCGATGTTGTGCCGAGCAATGATCACCCTACTCAAACCCACGCATCCACCCTATACCCGTAACCCAACAACCCCCCCCTTAACCTTACTTTTTAAGGACACTACGGGCAATTTAGCATGGCCAATCCACCTAACCCGCACATCTTTGGACTGTGGGAGGAAACCCACGCACACACGGGGAGGACGTGCAGACTCCGCACAGACAGCGACCCAGCCGGGAATCGAACCTGGGACCCTGGAGCTGTGAAGCATTTATGCTAACCACCATGCTACCGTGCTGCCCAGGAGCAGGGGGGGGGCTTCTAACGTGATCTAAAATAATCTCAATCACTGGATTGTTACAATGCAGGAGGTGGCCATTTGGCCCATCCTGTCTGCACTGGCTCTCCAAACGAATGCCATGACCTGGTGTCATTCCCTGTACCCTGGCACATTCTTTCTATTCAAATAATCATCCAAACCCTTTGGAATGCCTCGATTGAATCTGCCTCCACCACGCTTGCAGACAGTGCCTTCCAGGCCCCTGCTGGGTGAAATGGTCTTTTCTCGCTTCACGTTTGCTTCTTTTGCAATCACCTTTAAATCTGTGCCCACTCGTTCTCTATCCTTTTGTGAGCGGGAAGGGAACAGTTTCTCCCTCTCTTTGAACATCTCTAGCAAATCTCCTCTTGGTCTTCTCATCTCCAAGGAGAACAGTCCCAACCTCCCCAAGCTACCCTCAATTCTGAAGTTTCTCATCCCTGGAGCCATTCTTGTAAACCTCTTCTGCGCCCTCTCCAATGCGTTCACAACCTGCCTACAGTGTGGCACCCAGAACTGTGTACACAATATTCCAGCTGAGTTCCTACTAGTGTCTTGTATAAATTCAGCGCAACCTGTGCTAAAAGAAAATCCCAGATTACTGTGGCCTGGATTCTCCACTGGTGGGATCCTCCGCTTTGCCGGCAGCGCCCGCGGATTTTCCGATGCCGTGGGGGTGCCCACAATGGGGAAACCCCATTGGCTGGCTACTTGGATGGAGCGTCCCGTTGCCGGTGGGGACGCGACGCACCAGAAAAGAGGTGCGGCGGGACGGAGAATCCTGCCCTCTATGTTTTAGTAACTGTTCCCTCCACATGTCTTGCCACCTCGATGATCTTATGCATGTGTGTCCCCAGCTGTCTCTGCTCCTGCACCCGCTGAAGAATTTTCCTTATTTCATATTGTCTTCCATGTTCTCCCTCCCAAAATGCATTGAACTCCATCTGCCGCCTATCTTCCCAAAGCACCCACTTGTTTTCTGTCTTTTTGAAGTTCCATGCTGTCCCCTTCACAATTTACAGTTTATTTTGTATCATCCACAAACTTTGAAGTTGTCCCCTTTACACTGAGATCTAAATCATTAATATAGGGGAAGCAAGGTAAGTATCTCACTAGCAAACCCTGGGGAACACCACGACAATCCTCCTGGGGAACACCACGACAATCCTCCTGGGGAACACCGCGACAAACCCCCTGGGGAACACCACGACAAACCCCCTGGGGAACACCACGACAAACCCCCTGGGGAACACCGCGACAATCCTCCTGGGGAACACCGCGACAAACCCCCTGGGGAACACCACGACAAACCCCCTGGGGAACACCACGACAATCCTCCTGGGGAACACCGCGACAAACCCCCTGGGGAACACGGCGACAAACCCCCTGGGGAACGCGGCTACAAACCCCCTGGGGAACACGGCTACAAACCCCCTGGGGAACACGGCTACAATCCCCCTGGGGAACACCGCGACAATCCCCCTGGGGAACACCGCGACAAACCCCCTGGGGAACACCACGACAATCCTCCTGGGGAACACCACGACAAATCCTCCTGGGGAACAACACGACAAACCCCCTGGGGAACACCGCGACAATCCTCCTGGGGAACACCACGACAAACCCCCTGGGGAACACCACGACAAATCCTCCTGGGGAACACCGCAACAATCCTCCTGGGGAACACCACGACAATCCTCCTGGGGAACACCACGACAATCCTCCTGGGGAACACCGCGACAATCCTCCTGGGGAACACGGCTACAAACCCCCTGGGGAACACCACGACAATCCTCCTGGGGAACACCACGACAATCCTCCTGGGGAACACGGCTACAAACCCCCTGGGGAACACCACGACAATCCTCCTGGGGAACACCGCGACAATCCTCCTGGGGAACACCGCGACAATCCTCCTGGGGAACACCGCGACAAACCTCCTGGGGAACACCACGACAGTCCTCCTGGGGAACACCACGACAATCCTCCTGGGGAACACCACGACAAATCCTCCTGGGGAACACCGCGACAATCCCCCTGGGGAACACCGCGACAAACCCCCTGGGGAACACCGCGTCAAACCCCCTGGGGAACACCGCGACAATCCTCCTGGGGAACACCACGACAAATCCTCCTGGGGAACAACACGACAAACCTCCTGGGGAACACCACGACAATCCTCCTGGGGAACACCACGACAATCCTCCTGGGGAACACGGCTACAGTCCTCCTGGGGAACACCGCGACAATCCTCCTGGGGAACACCGCGACAGTCCTCCTGGGGAACACCGCGACAAACCTCCTGGGGAACACCACGACAATCCTCCTGGGGAACACCACGACAAATCCTCCTGGGGAACACCGCGACAATCCCCCTGGGGAACACCGCGACAGTCCTCCTGGGGAACATCACGACAAACCCTCTGGGGAACACCACGACAAGCCCCCTGGGGAACACCACGACAAACCCCCTGGGGAACACCACGACAAACCCCCTGGGGAACACCGCGACAAACCCCCTGGGGAACACCACGACAAACCCCCTGGGGAACACCGCGACAATCCTCCTGGGGAACACGGCTACAGTCCTCCTGGGGAACACCGCGACAATCCCCCTGGGGAACACCGCGACAGTCCTCCTGGGGAACACCGCGACAAACCCCCTGGGGAACACCACGACAATCCTCCTGGGGAACACCACGACAAATCCTCCTGGGGAACAACACGACAAACCCCCTGGGGAACACCGCGACAATCCCCCTGGGGAACACCGCGACAGTCCTCCTGGGGAACACCGTGACAGTCCTCCTGGGGAACACCACGACAAACCCCCTGGGGAACACCACGACAAACCCCCTGGGGAACACCGCGACAAACCCCCTGGGGAACACCGCGACAAACCCCCTGGGGAACACCGCGACAAACCCCCTGGGGAACACCGCGACAATCCTCCTGGGGAACACGGCTACAAACCCCCTGGGGAACACCGCGACAATCCTCCTGGGGAACACCGCGACAAACCCCCTGGGGAACACCGCGACAAACCCCCTGGGGAACACCGCGACAAACCCCCTGGGGAACACCGCGACAAACCCCCTGGGGAACACCGCGACAATCCCCCTGGGGAACACCACGACAAATCCTCCTGGGGAACACCACGACAAACCCCCTGGGGAACACCGCGACAAACCCCCTGGGGAACACCGCGACAAACCCCCTGGGGAACACCGCGACAATCCTCCTGGGGAACACCGCGACAATCCTCCTGGGGAACACCGCGACAATCCTCCTGGGGAACACCGCGACAATCCTCCTGGGGAACACCGCGACAATCCTCCTGGGGAACACCGCGACAATCCTCCTGGGGAACACCGCGACAATCCTCCTGGGGAACACCGCGACAATCCTCCTGGGGAACACCGCGACAATCCTCCTGGGGAACACCGCGACAATCCTCCTGGGGAACACCGCGACAATCCTCCTGGGGAACACCGCGACAATCCTCCTGGGGAACACCGCGACAATCCTCCTGGGGAACACCGCGACAATCCTCCTGGGGAACACCGCGACAATCCTCCTGGGGAACACCGCGACAATCCTCCTGGGGAACACCGCGACAATCCTCCTGGGGAACACCGCGACAATCCTCCTGGGGAACACCGCGACAATCCTCCTGGGGAACACCGCGACAATCCTCCTGGGGAGCACCGCGACAATCCTCCTGGGGAACACCGCGACAATCCTCCTGGGGAACACCGCGACAATCCTCCTGGGGAACACCGCGACAATCCTCCTGGGGAACACCGCGACAATCCTCCTGGGGAACACCGCGACAAACCCCCTGGGGAACACCGCGACAATCCTCCTGGGGAACACCGCGACAATCCTCCTGGGGAACACCGCGACAATCCTCCTGGGGAACACCGCGACAATCCTCCTGGGGAACGCCGCGACAATCCTCCTGGGGAACGCCGCGACAATCCTCCTGGGGAACGCCGCGACAAACCCCCTGGGGAACGCCGCGACAAACCCCCTGGGGAACGCCGCGACAAACCCCCTGGGGAACGCCGCGACAAACCCCCTGGGGAACGCCGCGACAATCCTCCTGGGGAACACGGCTACAAACCCCCTGGGGAACACCGCGACAATCCTCCTGGGGAACACGGCTACAAACCCCCTGGGGAACACCGCGACAAGCCTCCTGGGGAACACCGCGACAATCCTCCTGGGGAACACCGCGTCAAACCCCCTAGGGAACACCGCGACAATCCTCCTGGGGAACACCGCGACAAACCCCCTGGGGAACACCGCGACAAACCCCCTGGGGAACACCGCGACAAACCCCCTGGGGAACACCGCGACAAACCCCCTGGGGAACACCGCGACAAACCCCCGGGGAGCACGGCTACAAACCCCCTGGGGAACACCGCGACAATCCTCCTGGGGAACGCCGCGACAAACCCCCTGGGGAACGCCGCGACAAACCCCCTGTGGAACGCCGCGACAAACCCCCTGGGGAACGCCGCGACAATCCTCCTGGGGAACACGGCTACAAACCCCCTGGGGAACGCCGCGACAATCCTCCTGGGGAACACGGCTACAAACCCCCTGGGGAACGCCGCGACAATCCTCCTGGGGAACACGGCTACAAACCCCCTGGGGAACACCGCGACAAGCCTCCTGGGGAACACCGCGACAAACCCCCTGGGGAACACCGCGACAAACCCCCTGGGGAACACCGCGACAAACCCCCTGGGGAACACCGCGACAAACCCCCGGGGAACACGGCTACAAACCCCCTGGGGAACACCGCGACAATCCTCCTGGGGAACGCCGCGACAAACCCCCTGGGGAAAGCCGCGACAAACCCCCTGTGGAACGCCGCGACAAACCCCCTGGGGAACGCCGCGACAATCCTCCTGGGGAACACGGCTACAAACCCCCTGGGGAACGCCGCGACAATCCTCCTGGGGAACACGGCTACAAACCCCCTGGGGAACACCGCGACAATCCTCCTGGGGAACACGGCTACAAACCCCCTGGGGAACACCGCGACAAGCCTCCTGGGGAACACCGCGACAATCCTCCTGGGGAACACCGCGTCAAACCCCCTGGGGAACACCGCGACAATCCTCCTGGGGAACACCGCGACAAACCCCCTGGGGAACACCGCGACAAACCCCCTGGGGAACACCGCGACAAACCCCCTGGGGAACACCGCGACAAACCCCCTGGGGAACACCGCGACAAACCCCCGGGAACACGGCTACAAACCCCCTGGGGAACACCGCGACAATCCTCCTGGGGAACGCCGCGACAAACCCCCTGGGGAACGCCGCGACAAACCCCCTGTGGAACGCCGCGACAAACCCCCTGGGGAACGCCGCGACAATCCTCCTGGGGAACACGGCTACAAACCCCCTGGGGAACGCCGCGACAATCCTCCTGGGGAACACGGCTACAAACCCCCTGGGGAACACCGCGACAATCCTCCTGGGGAACACGGCTACAAACCCCCTGGGGAGCACCGCGACAAACCTCCTGGGGAACACCGCGACAATCCTCCTGGGGAACACCGCGACAATCCCCCTGGGGAACACCACGAGGCCAGAATTGAGTTTGGGTCCCTGGCGCTGTGTGGCTAACCCCTGTACCACCCCTTGAAAGGGAAAGGGCCACAGACCTCTGACTTGACAGAAACGTCCATGATTTGATTTTGATTTGTGTGATGACACTCTCATCCCATGAGCAAGATACTAGAATGTTGTTACTGGTGATTCTCTTGGGGCAAAAAAAACCTTTTTTTAAAAATTAAATCGTTTTTTTTTAAAAAACATTCAAAATCCCAGTTGCCAGAACACGGGATCATATCAAATGTCTGACCTGGCAGTTGGGTTTCGACAGAATGGCTCCTTTGAATATAAATCGCCCACTTTTCATAATCTTGCCTGCAGACAATAATTAAAGCAATGGCTCGAGCTCCCTGCTTTCATTGTGAATGTGTTCCAGCCAGGGGCCATCCACGAGAGTTATTTTCTGAAGCAATTTAAACTCTTTTTGTAAGCATTTTACATATCACCTTTCTTTCTCCTCTTGGCCATTCCTTCATTCAAATTGGAGCCAGAGTCGTAAAAGGCTGCTTTTCAAACGCTAGTCTACCACGAGCCGGTTAAATGGTGTGTCGTAGTGGCCAGTGTCGGGTTATCTGACTAAATGTCTACTTGTCTTGATGAGGAGCTGTGCCCTGCAGAGCTTTGGGCCAAGTGCATCGAGGTGGGATTGATTAGGCTCGGTAGCTCTTTGCCCCTCGCACACACTTGATGAGCTAGACCTTCTCTGCATTATAAATTTCAAATGATTTCTGTGAGATGGCGTGTTAGTGATGGTCGGCGGAGGGTTTTAACGTGTCTGGTTTTAGCAGATGTCTAGAGGAATATTGATGTAACGTAATATTTAACTGCTTTAGCGTTTTCACCACTGTCCCTGTCTTGTGTATTCTGCAAAACCCGCACTCTTGATATGAGGCAGGCTACCCATTCATCTGAATTAAGATATGACGGGCATGTTAGTTCTGTGCGCTAATCTACTGCACCACACCGTCTCCTACGCATGCTGATGCTGTTTGTGTGTAAGAGGTTATTTATTGAACAGCCTTCTTTCTTCCTGTATCCTGTCACTGACGGTTATTTCATGATGAATGTCGTGCCAGTCTGAGATGAGATGACCTGGCGTCGCAGAGGAGGTGATCATTGCCAGAGTTTTGTAACTCCAGGATGTACGGTGTGAAGATCAGGGGGGTTCAAAAGCAATAAAACAGTGGCAGCGCAGTGGTTGGCACTGCTGTCTCACGGCGCCGAGGTTCTGGGTCACTGTCTGGGTGGAGTTTGCACATTCTCCCCGTGTCTGCGTGGGTTTCGCCCCCACAACCCAAAGATGTGCAGGGTAGGTGGATTGGTCATGCTAAATTGCCCCTTAATTGGAAAAAATGAATTGGGTACTCTAAAAGAAATAAAACTAGCTGCGAAGGATGTAAACCGCACTTTTGTTGAGTGAGATGAATCAATACAAAATGATTATTTTTTTTCTGAATTGACTGGACATTTGGATTTTGAGGTACGCAAATTCCACATTTGGGCAGCCTGTCCCATATATTAGGACCAGATGGCACAGTGGTCAGCACTGCTATCTCACAGCTCCAAGGACCCAGGTTCAATTCTGACCTCGAGTGACTGTCTAAGCGGAGTTTGCAAATTCTCCCCGTGTCTGCATAGGTTTCCTCCGGCTTCCTCCCGCAGTCCAAAGATGTGCAGGTTAGGTGGATTGGCCACGATAAATTGCCCCTTGGTATCCAACGATTAGTTGGGGGGGGGGGCTAGTAATGAGGTTAGTGAGGTAGGGCAGAGATTGGGCCTAGGTTGTGTTCTTTCGGAGGGTTGGTGCAGACTTGATGGGCTGAATGGCCTCCTGCGTTATAGGCATTCTTTGATGATGATATTGGGTGGGATCTCACACACACACACACACACACACACACACACACTAGCGTGGAGGAGACCCACCGCTGTCGATGGGTTTTCCTATTATTCATACCACCCTCCAGGGGACACGTAGAGAGTGGGGGCGCCGTCACCGCGGAGCATCATGAAAATCCACCGATTATCTCTCTGGAATTATGTATAACAGAGTTATGTTGCTAAAGAGCCGTGCCTGACAACAGTAAAATGCAGTCCTAATGACCTACAAATGCACAATTTTGTTATAACTTTGAGGGTATTGTAACTCATCTTAATGAAGATAATGCTATATGTTCTGAAGCCTTTTCTCCAATTGGATCCATTATAATGTCCAATAATGCTTTTATTTTCTCCAGCAAAGAGATCTAAGGCATGAAATGGTCTATGATAATTAATCAGTGCTGCTTATGTTAGAAGGATGCATTTTAAAGGCCGTTAAGACGCTAATACGCTCCCTGGGTCTCAAACTAGCGATTTGTAAAAGTCACTACACTTCATGGCTGGGCACAAGTCAAAAGCCCATTCATTGTTTCAAAGAATTGTAATCACTTTTTCTTTCCTGCCCGCAGGTACGAAGGACCCAGACAGAAACCGCTACAAGTTATTTTTGGAGTGTACACTAATCCTAACGTCCGTCGTCCCTCCGGAGCTCCCAATTGAATTGTCACTGGCAGTCAACACTTCTCTTATTGCACTGGCTAAACTGCGTAAGTACTGTGTGGAGCCCTAAAATGTTCAAACTGTGGCGGGAGGGAGGTGCATGTACTGCTAGGTGTTTGACATTCTGCCAACTTCCTGAAAACATTGAATGCCGGAAATCACTGCGACCACAGCTAAGCAAATTCTACAGAAAAATGTTGGTTTGAAATAGGCGATGGCCGTTTTCTATCCAGGCAGAATCTAGGCCGTTCCGGAGTGTGGCTTGAACCCACTGAGGTAGAGGCCAAAGTGCTACCAACTGAGCGATGGCTGACTGGTTGTCTCAGAAGCCCTCTTATCGAGTAGTTAACTAGTCTCTGAATATTTGATTTAAGGGATAGAAGATTGTCCGTCCACCCACCCCCAGCACTCTTGCTCGCTAACAACAAGCATTGCTGGGAGTTTGGATGTTGGGGTACAGCATGATGAAGCTCCACTGTGATGACCAGTTACTTGTGCCAACCATCACTACCGAGTCACCGAGGGGGAAATAGTGGCAACTTGGTCAATGTGTGGAAGGGTATCTGACGCCCGATCAATCCCTTCAAATGAAAAGAGCGGGGAGTCGACAACGGGAAAGGGGTCATTTAAAAATGCGCTGAGGCTTAACAGTCGACGGACAATTAATCTTAAAGCTGTGAGTGTCCTCGTGTTTAAAATAAAGCTCTCGGAGTCAAAAACCACTGCACAGCCCATTGGCTGTGCCACGTGGAATGATGTGTCGGATCTCGAGAACCTCTGAAGAGATGTCCAGGCCCCCCAGAGGGCAGAGGCGAGATTGGCCAAGACGATACCCGAGATGGGAGGCCCGTTCTGATTGAGGGCAGACGAGAGAAGCTTGTTTTGCTTTTCGTTGCAGTGAAGAAGGTGAGGAGATGAGATTGAATCTCTCAAAAACATGAGGGAGTTTGATAAGTAACTTGGAGGTAAATCATTTGTACCAACGGTCTGGTGAGTTAACGAAGCCGAGGAGAATATCATTGTGGAGGTTGACTGAACGTTATTTCACACACTGTCTGGCCAGGAATGGTGGGCGAAGCAGAATCTGTAGTCTGTATTCGAGCGGGGAAGATTTCTAAAAGGGCAGGAAAATGGCCAAGTCCTTTAGGGAGCTGGCACAATGAACCAACTGCTGTAAAATTCTATAACTACTGAACACGCATCCGATTTGTACCCCCAACGCATAGAAACATTATTGCAAATTGAGTAGTGTCAGTGAGCTTGTCCCGGTTTAATTCGGTTAATGGGTGAATATTCTGGTTCTAGGGACTGATACCAAATTAAACCCAAACGTCCTCAGTGATGGGTATGTGGTGGAGAAATTGGTTTTCCAGCGTGCCTCATTGTTGGCTTTTAATTATTTTACTTAGAAATATTGTCTGTAAGAATTTATATCCTAATAAAATTGAGGCTGGCAATGTGAATGTTTTTGGGATGTTCGGAGCTAGGCCAAGTCAGAAATACGGCTTGGCAAACCACATATTAGACTGAAAATGTAGAAAGTCACTGTGTTCTCTGTCTATATGCGAGTTATGAGCCAGGAATGCTTGTTGCACGTCGCAACAGCCTCGTTCACCTGACCATCAGCAAACTGCGATTTGATCGATTGGAGATCCAAGGGCTGAACTTGCAATCCCAGAAAAAAACTTGCTCACGTTGTCTTTTGGAGGTGGGAAGTGAAGGGACTGAAATTAGTACCAACTAGCCTGCATGAATGTGGTGTTCTCCTGTCGCTGTGCAGGCCCTTGATATTTCCAAGAACATGAGGTTTAACAGCAAATTTACAAAGATACAACAAAGGAGAGAGAGAGACTACAGCACCCAGGCCAAAGGGAAAATGCACATCAACCAACCATTTCTGTAACTTCTTTAATAAAATAGAATATTTCTGGGTGATTCACAGGCGAGCTATCGGACAAAATCTGTTATAGCGAATGCTTGCCTAGTTTCTCCTTGAATATATCTGCCACTTGTCTCAACTGCTTCGAGTGCCAGCAGGTTTCACCGCTCTGAGCAAAGTGTAAGGACAGGCGGGAGAGGTAGGTCTTTCAGAAACGTTTTGGGGAAACGAGAGACGGTGAAGTTGAGAGAGAGAATTCCCGAGCTTAGAGACTTGGTAGCTGGCGGCACGGCCACCAGCAGTGGGGTGATAAACAAGGAGCCAAAACCTGAAAAGGGGAGCCTGGAGGAGGAGCCATCTTACCCATTCTCAATATACCACTCGTGCTGCCTTGTCCTCTTTGTAACGTGTTCAAAGAGCATTGCAGACTCCCATGTGCTCTCCTCTTTTGTTGCTCCCTAAAATCCACCTCGTTACCATGGATTTGGTCACCTGCCCCAATATCCCAGTGTGTGGCTCCATGTCCAACTTTGATGGTGCACCTGTGAAGCACCTTGGGATGTTTTACCAAGTTACGGGTGTTCTATAAATGCAAGCTGTTGTTGGAAGTTGGGTGCTTTAGTCTTGGGCAGTATTACAGAATGGTGATGCACCTGCGTCAGCAGCAGATGTTGGCCCTAACAGATCTATCGCTATTTGTGCTGTTAAATCGGCGAGTTTGTTATGGCTCCCTGTGGAATGTCTCCTGCCGTTGTAGGGGGGAGTGGGAAGATAAATCATTTACTTCTACTCTGCCCACTCACACCCTCAGAACAAGACCCTCTGTCTGATTTCCCCAGCGCATCCATCAAGTGAATCATACTGATCAGAAGGGGGTGTGATTGAAACCCTGGCTTTGTGTTATTTGTTGGTCCCGGCCAGGCATCTTTCGGTTGACTTCAGCTCCCTGTTTCCAGAGGATGAACATCACTTGGCGCTCCCTACTCCAGAATTGTTACCCAATAACTCCTGTTGTGGGATGCTTCCTATGGTTGAATAGCATGCGCTTGTTAGCTGTGATGTCTCACACGTGAAGAGGGGTGGCGGAGTGTGCCCTGGGACTCTGAAGCCCCCCCCCGGCCAGCAACAGTGCTTTCGGTGGGCGGAAGACAAGAAAGGGGAAAGCTTAATGCTGCTCTACAGGCATAATCCATCCAATTCTGGCTCTCTTTCCCCTGGAGTTGGCCCACCCTTCTTTATGACATTGAAGAGAGAAGTATAATGCAAGCTTTTTATTTAGTGCTGATATTATTTCTCAAGTGGGAATAAATCTTGTGTTAAGATTTGACATGGGGTGCGCTCTATCAGATGAACAAGTCCTCTGATGTGCAGATGTGGTGCCTGTGTTTGTTTAAGGTTGGCTCTAGGTGACTGGTGTCTGTGAAATGCAATCCATCAGAGGGAAGAGTCCTTGTCTTGTAGTGCATTAAATAACTCGCCTGCATTATTTAAACTGAATTGTGACTTGACCCCTCCGGACAAATAGAACCCACAAACGAGTCTGCACTGCAGAAGTGTTTGATGTTTCTTTGGATGAGGTGTTACTGAAAGTGAAATTCCTGTGTGTTTACTGGGGCCAGTGTGGGGGATATCCAATAGGGCTGAGGCAAACCTTGGTTGTGATCCAATATATTTTTAGGTGGCTTGAAGCTGCGATTTTGAGATCGATTCAAAATTCTGCGCTCGGCGGGGAGGGTTGGTGATGGTGGAAAGATCGCTGTACCTAGCGATTGCATGCGAGAGTGTTTGGATGTGTGCGGAATTTTCAAATGACTAAGGAACATGCAGTAAACGTTTTAGTGAAGTTAGACAAGGCCTTCAATAAGGTGCTGCCTGATAGACGAACGGCTGAGGTCAGAGATTATGGAGTCAGGATCAGTGCCAAAATGGATTGCTCGTGGGCTTCGAGGCAGAAAGCAGAGTGGGAGTTCTTGCCAATTGTGTCCTGTCATGCACTGAATCCTGTACTTCATCAGGGCAGTCCCCGCCCATTCCCCATCCCACAACCTCCTCAAACTCCACAACTTATCACCCTGTTTTACTCATCTTCTGTTTCCGGTCTTCTATTTGACCCCCTCGCTCCCATTTCAATTGAAAGATTTGAAATATATCGGTCGAGTTTAATTGGTCAGAGGCATCAATATGATGTGGGTCAACTCTGACCTGAATCAATGGCAGAAGAGGCTCGAGGGACCGCCTCCTGTTCCTACAACCTCAGTCCTATCCTACCCTCTCGAGTTCTCTTCCTTGGCCCCCTCCAACTTTTCCTTTCTCCCACCTCCACCCCTCATCAGTCTCATCGCTCAGGCCAAGCTTTCTACGTTGGTTTTTGTCAATCGGTGAAATACTTTTTGTTAATATGAAGCAACACAAAGCACATGTTCTTAAATTGACTATACATTAATCAGCTACCTCCGCATATTTCAAACAGAACATTCATTTGTTTTAAGCGGGGGTTGTGGGGGAGAAATCCATTTTCTCCTCGCCATTCGCATTTCACCCCCCCCCCCCCCTTCGCGGGTGTGGTCGTTTCCTTCATGGGGAGTGGTTACATGGGAACCAGCTGCTCTCCCCAAGGTGGGGGGGGGGGTTTCTGTTTCTGTTCTTCCATGGGATGTGAGTGTCGCTGGCTGGGCCAGCATTTCTTGCCCATCCCTAATTGCCCTTGAACTGAGGGTATTTAAGAGTCACCCTCGCTTGCTGTAGGTCCTGAGTCACATGTAGGCCAGACCGGGTAAGGGCGGCAGATTTCCTTCCCTAAAGAACATCCGTGAACCAGGTGGGTTTTTTAGAGCAATCGCTGATAGAGTCATAGAATTTACAGTGCAGAAGGAGACCATTCGGCCCATCAAGTCTGCCCTTGGAAAGAGAAACCCTACCCAAGCCCACACCTCTACCCTAACCCCAGCTAACCTTTTTTGTACACTAAGGCCAATTTAACATAGCCAATCCACCTAACCCGCATGTCTATGGACAGTGGGAGGAAACCGGAGCAGCCGGAGGAAACCCACGCAGATGCGGGGAGAACGTGCAGACTCCGTGCCGGCAGTGACCCAAGCCGGGAATTGAACCTGGGACCCTGGAGCTGTGATGCAACTCTGCTAACCACTGTGCTACCCTGGGTCCCGGTCGTTATTACCGAGACTAACTTTCAGTTCCAGACTTTTAAAAATTATGATTAGTTCCACCAGCTGCCAGGGTGGGATTTGCCTGATTTCATTGGCCCGGTCCCCTGGATTACGAGTGCAGGCATTGGCCTGGTCCCCTGGATTACGAGTGCCGGCATTGGCCTGGTCCCCTGGATTACGAGTCCCGCGCGATTACCACTGTGCCACCATCACCATTTTCATGTTCAAGACTGAGAGCTTGGAGGGGTCGGGCAACCAGCAACGGCATTTTGGCTAAGCCTGATAAATGCCCTTCCTGAAAAGATCAGTATCTAGTGATGGGAGCAGAAACCCAGGCGATTTCTCCTTCCCAAGTCAGGGGCACTGAAGTTAGGTGAGGTTGCTGCTGCTGTTGTAAACTTTTCCCAACTTGGCACAGATGGAGATTAAAACTGGGTGAAGAGCCGTGATCTTGGGTCTCCTGCTCCTTGATACTGTTGGCCAGCGAAAGTCTCATCGTTCTCTGGTTTAAAGTGATGAATTGAACTAGTGTCTACTGCTTCTTGACTGAAAAAATGTTTTCTAACTTTGCTCCCGAGTAACGTGGCGCTGATTGTAAGGTTGTGTCCTCTTGTTCTAGTCCCCCACGCCAACAGACCAAGTTCATCTCCCACATCAAATGACCCTTTTAACCGTCTAGATTCCTAATTTATCCATCATTGCCCTGGCAACATTCTGCTGGAACCTTGCTGCGTTCCTTCCCAGGCCAAGCCTTCAGTAAAAGAGGACAGAGCCAACTTTCATTTCCGTAGCACCTTTCCTGACCTCATGATGTTGTAAACTGCTTTCCCGCCTGTGGTACCGTCGCCGCTGCTGTGATTTAGGGACGCAAGCCTTTGTAAGGCCTTCATGTGAGAGACTTTTTTTTGTGTGTGTATCATCATCACAACGGTAAGTTCGGTTGAGAAGGAGCAATAATGTTCTATCTGCTGCTTCCTCTTTCAGACGTTTACTGCACAGAACCTTTCCGAATCCCCTTTGCTGGGAAAGTGGAATTCTGCTGCTTCGATAAAACTGGCACTCTGACGAGTGACAACCTGGTTGTCAGAGGGGTCGCTGGACTCAGGTGAGCTTTCCTTCCTGGGGCGCAGTTGCATGGGTGCTGGCCAAGCTTCGCTACTCCCCCTTTTCTTCCCCCCCCCCCTCCCAATTCCCGCACACACCTTTTCCTTAAACTTCCTTCCCACCGGTGGTTTCCATTCTCGTACCGCTTGAGGAAGTGCAAGCAGCTTGAAGCTCTGGAGATTCCTTCCCTGTGACTCTGCCCGCTGTCTGTCTCTCTCTCTCGTTTTAAATGCTGCTTAAAACCTACCTCCTGACGTAGCTTCTGGCCACCTTTGACTCAGTGTCACGTCCTGTCGGTGCTCCTCTGAAATCCCTTGCGGTGGCTCACTGCATCAGTCGTGCTATGTAAATGAAAGTTGCTGTTGCTTTTATGCTGCAAGTAATTTGTTCTGCAGCCTTCTGAGAATGCCTATTTCCAAACCTGCTTCCCCCCCCCACCCTCCCTATTACTGGGCATCGCTGCTTCCCTGTACATGCACACCTTCGCTGCCTTCCAATCTCTCTTCCCCCCCCCCCCCCCCCCCCCCCCCCCCCAAAGAAAAGCTGCTGCCCTTGATGCCTCGCTGAGATTGGGAGCTTGCTGTGCATGCATCGTAGGGTGGGAGAGCCGCACCCCGCCCTGCATGCAGTGTCACCTAATCACAATGCCTCATCTCAACAGTCGGCCATCTTTATATTGACACTGGCACCTTGCTAACAGCACCAGAGGTACCGCGTGGATTGAAACGGTCCAAGAATGCGGCTCACCTCCGCCGGGGATGGGCAACAAATAGTCGTAGAAATCTACAGTGCAGAAAAGGCCATTTGGCCCATCGCGTTTGCGCTGGTCAAATACAATCACCTAACTATTATAATTCCATTTTCCAGCACTTGGCCCATAGCTTTGTCTGCCCTGGGATCTAAATGCTTCTTAAGTGTTATGAGGGTCTCTGCCTCCACCACCCTTTCAGGCAGCGAGTTCCAGGTTCCCACCACCCTCTGGTAGAAATGTCTTTCCTCACATCCCCATCGAAACCTCCTGCCCCTTACCTTAAATCTATGGCCCCTGGTCGTTGATCCCGCCATCAAGGGGAAAAGTTTCTTCCTGTCTACTCTACCTGGGGACCCCTCATAATTTTATACATTTCAATCATGCCCCCCCCCCCCGTCTCCTCTGCTCCAAGGAAAACAACCCCAGTCTATCCATCTTTCTTCATAACTAACATTCTCCGGCCCAGGCAACATGCTGGTCAATCCCATCTGCACCCTTCCCAGCGCTATCATCTCCCTCCTGTAATGGGATAAATGTAAGTCTCGTCAGTGATGCTTGCGTGCCATTAAAGAATAAAAAATAAATGTTGAAACTTCTGTGTAGGCGGTGACCTGTTCTAAATGGAGGCCCGTGACCTGTTCTAAATGGAATGCAGTTTATGTTGTGTTATAATTTAAATCGGATCACCGACTTGGCCAAAGTTAATTCCATCTTTAAAAAAAAATATATCACTCCGCCTCCAGTGGCCGTGGGCGCTCCCAAAGACCAGCAAAATATCCAATTTTGATTGAAGTGAGGGACTGGTGACCAGAGACCTGCTGCCTCCAAAATCGAGGTGGAAAGAGCCATTATGTTGGTCGCCTAGCCGGCCGTTGTATCTGGTGCCAGTCATACCCCCGCCACTCCGGTTATCCGACAAACTATTGCTTCAAAGCGGACGATCGAATTTAGTCCCAATTTTAAATGCAAAATTCACCTCCAGGGTCTTGAGGATTAGGTCATGGATTTTTATCCTCCCACCCCAAAACGTTCGGGTGGAGAAATGTCGAAACGAGGGGACCTGGAGGAGCAGGTGAATACAAGTCTGGGCCCGTTGTTGAAAAGACGCGGGTGCAGACAGCCCCCTCTGCATTAGGTCAGCTTCATAAAGAGGTGAGCGATGTCTGAGAGCACAAAGTCTGTCCTCGATGACGATCCACATGCTCAGCCACCTGATTCTGGGGTTGGTTTGTGCCATGGTCATTGTACAGGGTTTGACCTGTCGCATTTTGGACCTTTTTAATTACAGCTGTGATTTCTCACAGGCTTATCCTCTTTACAAATTCTGGGTGTCCAGTGTGAAGTGGGCATTGATGTCCTTGCATTGGCCTTTGCCAGTTCACTATGTGCTTGGACTACAGCCAATGTCAGTGAACGCTGTCTGCTATTCGCAATAGTTTGGACTATTGCCAGAGATCATAAACTCAAAAGCCAGTCTCAGGATGACGAGATCTTGTTTTTAATGTGAATTTTGTGCACTAGGTGAGGGATGTTGGTGCTAGGGAATGGAGAGCTACTCGATTGCTGTTCTCTAGTACCCCCAAGGTATGTGTTGAAATAGAGTAAAGCTCCCTCTACACCATGCCCATCAAACACTCCCAGGACAGGTGCACCACGGGGTTAGGTACAGAGTAAAGCTTCTTCTACACCATGCCTATCAAACACTCCCAGGACAGGTACAGCACAGGGTTAGATACAGAGTAAAACTCCCTCTATACTCTCCCCATCAAACACTCCCAGGACAGGTACAGCACGGGGTTAGATACAGAGTAAAGCTCCCTCTACACTGTCCCCATCAAATACTCCCAGGACAGGTACAGCACGGGGTTAGATACAGAGTAAAGCTCCCTCCACACTGTCCCCATCAAACACTCCCAGGACAGGTACAGCACGGGGTTAGATACAGAGTAAAGCTCCCTCCACACTGTCCCCATCAAACACTCCCGGGACAGGTACAGCACTGGGTTAGATACAGAGTAAAACTCCCTCTATACTCTCCCCATCAAACACTCCCAGGACAGGTACAGCACGGGGTTAGATACAGAGTAAAGCTCCCTCTACACTGTCCCCATCAAACACTCCCAGGACAGGTGCAGCACGGGTTAGATACAGAGTAAAGCTCCCTCTACACTGTCCCCATCAAACACTCCCAGGACAGGTGCAGCACGGGTTAGATACAGAGTAAAGCTCCCACTACGCTGTCCCCATCAAACACTCCCAGGACAGGTACAGCACGGGGTTAGATACAGAGTAAAGCTCCCTCCACACTGTCCCCATCAAACACTCCCAGGACAGGTACAGCACGGGATAAGATACAGATTAAAGCTCTCTTGCATCATTCAGTCAGAAGCATGCCAGTGGGAAGGAGGTCTTTTCTAATCCTGCTGCAATATTATCACGTTGCTGTAAATAGGAAAAACTTTGAACGTTTGAAGTTATTGAACAGAAGTAGGATTTGATACGAGGGTTTGATCTGGAGGTGGAGTGGGGAGGGGGCTGGTTTCTCAGAGTTGAGAGTCTGTGGCATTCTCTGCAGGGTGCTGTTGGGCAGAATATCTTTAGGGCAGATATTAATCAGTTCTTAATGAGCAAGGGGGTGAAATGTTATCGGGGTAGATGGGAGTGAGAGTTTGAGGTTAAAATTCGATTGGCGCGGGCAGTATGGTGGCACAGTGGTTAGCATTGCTGCCTACGGCGCTGAGGACCCGGGTTCGAATCCCGGCTCTGGGTCACTGTCCGTGTGGGGTTTGCACATTCTCCCCGTGTCTGCGTGGGTTTCACCCCCACAACCCAAAGATGTGCAGGGTAGGTGGATTGGCCACGCTAAATTGCCCCTTAATTGGAAAAAATAATTGGGTACTCTAAATTTATTTATTTTTTTAAAATACGATTGGCTGTAGTCTTGGAGGGTGGCGGAGCAGGCTCAGGGGCCCGAGTGGTTTACTCGCCCCAATTTCTATGCAACTTTCCTCTGGCCCGCGCAGATGGATCTGGAAATCGGGTCGCCCTGAGACGGTCTGCATTGCCAGCACCCCATTTGGAGAAATTCTATTAATTTTACAAATCAAATTCCCACTGCCCCCCCACCCAGCCCCCACCTTTTGTGATCCTCTGCATAGCAATGACTTTAAAACAGATCCCGTAGGGATTCCCAGCTTGTCCAGAATAACCATTGACAATAATAGTCTATTCTCAGTTTGCGTTGTTTGCTGTGGTCTATAGTGACCTCTGGAGAGCTTTGTCGAAATTGCAGGCTGCACAGAAATGATGCAAAGCTACAACGTTTAGTAAAAACTTTTCAAACCGTTGTCTTTAACCTGTAAATGGAGCTTCTTATGATTTTTGTTTTCCTGAAATTTGCATTCACTTTTCAAAGACCTGGGTGCTCACTACGTTGTTGCCTTCTTCCTGGTCTGTAGCTAATTGGCATGGTTGGCCAGTCCAGCCTCCTCCCATAACCCTCCATCAGGATGGGCCTACATTAACCTTGTTCCATTCTTCTTATCTAATTGTAGCCAGAGTATTGGCTATTGTGTCAGCCTTGACTCAGGCCGTAGTACTCCCTCACCTCGGAGTGTCCAAGTTCCACTACCAGACATGTGAGCACAAAGATTTCGACTGACACCTCCGTGTGGCACTGGGGGATAGTAATGCACTAACGGAGGTTGGCGTCTTTCGGTGAGATGTTAAACTGAGACCCCATCCACCCTCGTAGGTGGACGTAGATCCCATGACAATATTTCAGAGAAGAGCAGGAAAGTTATCCCCTTTGTCCTGTCCACTCCACGGGTTGGATGATCCATCCCACGTATGTTCTGCGGACTCTGCCATAGGGCAGGTGGGCCGGCTAAATTCACTGTTTGGAGCTCTCTCTGATCCCTTCACGCTCTCTCTGCGTGTTCCTCACCGAATTCCCTCCACATGATCGTTTGGCGCCTTCCCGATTGAATCTTCTCCATTCCAGTCGGACAGGGGTCTCCCCACGGTTCAGTGGGAATGTTTGGCCTCTTCACAGATGCTTTGAGGACATCCCTACTTATCCCTCCATCGACCTCGCATAACAGGCGATCTGGTCATCGTCACGTTGCTGTTTGTTGGGGGAGTGTGTCGATAACCGGCTGGGTTTACCCCACATCAGTTTTTACGTGTACACTGACGATACCCAACTCTGGGCAGCACGGTAGCATGGTGGTTAGCATAAATGCTTCACAGCTCCAGGGTCCCAGGTTCGATTCCCGGCTGGGTCACTGTCTGCGGAGTCTGCACGTCCTCCCCGTGTGTGCGTGGGTTTCCTCCGGGTGCTCCGGTTTCCTCCCACAGTCCAAAGATGTGCGGGTTAGGTAGATTGGCCGTGATAAATTGCCCGTAGTGTCCTTAAAAGTAAGGTTAAGGGGGGGGTTGTTGGGTTACGGGTATAGGGTGGATACGTGGGTTTGAGTAGGGTGATCATTGCTCGGCACAACATCGAGGGCCGAAGGGCCTGTTCTGTGCTGTACTCTTCTATGTTCTACTTTGCCCGCCCTGCTCAAATCCTCCATTGTCTTAAACTTATTGGACTGCTTGTCTGATATCCCATATTGGGTGAGCAGAAATGTTCTCCCGATTTAAAGACTGGGAAGACTGAAGTCATTGTGGTTTACCGTGGTGTGAAGCTATGTTTCCTCGCTACTGACTCCATTCCCTCTCCCTGGTAACTATCTCGGGGGGGGGGGGGGGGGGGGGGGGGGGGGGGGGGGGGGGGGGGGGGGGGGGGGGGGGTGGAACCAGGCTGGTTGTGACCTTGGTATTATATTTGGCCCGTGAGGTGAGCTTCAGACTTCATACCCGGACCATGACTAAGACTTCCTGTTTCCATCTCCACAATATTGTCTGCCTCTCCCTCGATTCACCTTGTTGCTAAAACCCTCAACCAGCACCCCTTTGTTCGCTGACTTACTTTGGCTCCCGGTACCCGGATTTTAGAATTCTCAAAGCTCGTTTTTCCGACCCCTCTAATCTCCCCACAGCCCGCGAATCTCTACGGACGCCTCATTCAGGCATCTCGAGTGATTTTATTTGGAACAGTATTGGCTGCCTCAGCTCTGGAATTCGCCCCTCCTTTTAAAATCCTCCTTGACAATCTACCCCAATCAAGCTTTTAGACAACTGTCCTCAAATCACCGTGTGACTCGAACAGTGCTCTTTGATTTACAATTAATGGATGTGTGGGGCAATAGCCTGAGGTATGGGGCAGTGGTGGCATAGTGGTAATGTCACTAGGCTAGTTACCCAGAGACCCAGGGTAATATGAGAGGACCCCTGCTTCCAATCCCACCTGGCGAAAATAAATCCAACCAAATCTAGAATTAAAAGTCTAAATGAGGCCATTATCGTAAAAACCCAGCTGGTTCACTGAAGTCTTTTTTCGGGAAGAGAATCTACCGTCCTTGCTTGGCCTGCGTGTGACACCAGACCCACAGTGGTTGACTCTTTATGCCCCTCTGGAATGGCCAAACAAGCCACTCCGTTCAAGGAATGGACAATAAACGCTGGCCTTGCCAGTGATGTCCGCTTCCGGTGAATTAAAAAAAAATTGGTAATGCTCTCTCGTAGCCTCTGGCAGCGTTTGAGAACTGTGGTTACGGAGAGAATGAACTCTCTGTGCTGCAATGCTGCGTGTTTCGCTGTCTCTACAGTGCGCTCCCAGGCGTCACGAGTGTGGGTCCGCTGTGTTTTTTTTTGTTGCCGCCTGTCGATTTTTGAATTCTTGTCTCAGCACAATTACTGGGCCAGTAATCTAAAGATCTGGACTTGTGATCCAAGGGGGCATGATTGGAGCATGTGTTCCAATCCCATTGTTTGAGTAACTTGAGAGTTTAGTTCAAAGATCTGGATGTAAAATGCTGGTGACCCATGAAACTATCTAATTGTCACTTTTGAAAACTGGGCAGATTCGTGAATATCTGATACGGAGCAAAATCTGTGTCCTTGCCCTGTCTGCCTTTGTGACTTCGGTCCTACGTCAATGTGGTTGACTATTAATTGCCCCGTTGAGACATAATAAGACACTCCGTTGTATTAAACTACTGGCCTATTCTTCAAGAAGGTGGTAAACCATCCAACTTCACAGCGTGACTGAAGATAAGTCATTAAATACCAGACCGGTAGAGATGCTCGTCTCCTGAGAAGGAACACTTCTTAACTTTCTAATAGCCAAATGATGCAATTCTCTGCACTGTCCGCTGCGCTCTATCGATCAGAAACTGTGCTGTAGAATCTGACAGAACTCTGTCCAAATTTAAGCAATGTCCGTTCTTTGGCAAGGCGGCAATGTAAAATACAAAGCTCCCCATTCTCAAAAGTCAGCAAAAAGTGGCAAGGAAGAAATACACGTGTGCGCAGGGATGGAGTAGTGAGACTCTCGTTCCAGTCTGGACAACCCTGCAAGGCCTCTGCTGACCAGCGAGTTAGCTCTTTGTCTAAATAAACATAATTCCAGCCGGTCATTTAGCTGCGGGATTTCTTTTTTTTCCAAATTGGGAAGAGTGAGTTGATAAAATGCCGGGCTGGAAATCCCGCACCCAAGCTGTTTGTGAAGTTGCTGCATTTAGGGTGAAGCTTAACCTTTCCTGAGATCATAACCTCCTCCTGACGTTGCAGGGAAGGGAACGAACTGGTCCCGGTGTCGGAGATTCCCCTGCAGACACACCGGGTGGTGGCGACGTGTCATTCGCTGGTGCAGATGGATGATGGGACATTGGTTGGCGATCCTCTTGAGAAGGCAATGCTAACTGCAGTGGACTGGGCCCTCACGAAAGGTGAAAAGGCTGTTTTGGTATTTCTGTTAATACGGTGCTGTGACTGGGGAGCATTCTCCATTTTACTGAGCTGCGAATTCAAACCAAACGTTCCAGAATATATATTTTTCTAAAAAAAGTCATGAACGAATGATTTCACTAATTGTGCTTGGGTATGGTAGATTGAAGTTATTAGCTCTAAAGTTCCCTCTCAAGCTGTGTTTGTGTGCCTCGGTTCTGTTTCCCTCCCCCCCCTTTGTTTTTCTCTCTCCTGTCACACCACCTCCGCTCTGAACTTCCTCCTTTTGTCTCTCTTTACCTACTTGTGTTGAAATTGAGACTTTTGCACTGTGTCCTACTTCTAAATCATTCATGAACACCATGCCCCCCCCCCCCCCCCCCCCCCCTCGTATTTACGTCCAGATTTAGTTGGGTGCTCCCTCGCTAAGTTGTGCCTTACTTAAAGAAGTCCGAATGGTTTTGCAGGCATGCCGTTAACTCTTGCCTTGGTGATTATACTAATTTGTTCTTGACCCAACACTACCAACAAATTATTGATGGGTCCGGCCACCCCTCATGCATCACATCAGCACCATAGAATGGTTGCAACAAGAAAGGTGGCCATTCAGCCCATCATGCCCAGGGCTGGCTGTCTGCAAGAGGAGATCAGCTAGTCCCACTCCCCTGCTGTTTTCCCGTAGCCATACGACTTTATTTCTCTTCTGGTGCTTACCCCGTTCCCTTTCGGAAGCCTGATTTGGATCATCCTCCTCGGCACTCACTGCCAGGTCGGGATTCCCCGGCTCCCCAGCCGTGGGTTTCTCAGAGGCACGGCGTTCGCTGGCGGTGGGATTCTCTCTTCCCGCTGCCTTTCAGAGGGATTTCCCATTGAAGCTGCCCCCACGCTGCCCGGGATCCCCGCGAGTGGGAAAAGGGAATCCCAGCAGCCAGAGAATTCTGGCCGATTTCAGATCCTGACCACGCGCCCCGTAAAAACAGTTTTGCCTCGTTGGGTTCTTTTTTTGCCAATCGCCTTTCATCGGCATCTTACCCCTCTGGTCCCTCTGTTCCTCCACTTCCTCGAGTTGCCTCCCCGATTATATACACCCGCCAGCCTCAGTGGAAGCATGTAAAATCGGAGCAGTAAAACCAGAGGTCAGTTCAGGGTAGGTGTGCGTGAAAATCCCCCGTCCACAGGCAATCAGAATTAGCCCAGATCACCGTGACCTTGATTTATATTAATGCAGCCTTCTAATGCAAGGTGACCTCCCATGCATTTGGAAACAGGCCCAGTTCTCCCTTTTAAGGGAATACGGTGACTCTGCAATCATCTGAGGAACATTGACCTGTACCTCCTCTCCGCTGTAAGAATTACCAAACCTCAAAACCATTTTGGTCCTCCAATACCTATTCAGCTGAAACATTTGAAACGTAAGCATCTGCCAGTCCCTTCATTTTTCTGTAAACTTCATTCAAGTCGCTGTTGCGTCAACACCTATTTTTTCTCTAGAGAGATCCAGCTCATTGAGCTTATCTGGGTAACTGAGGTGCTTTAGACTGGGAAATTAACCTTGTGGCCCTCCTCTGCACCCTTTCCAGAATCTCAGTATCACCCATCATTTGAGGAGACCAAAACTGGACACAAGTGTTCTAACTGAGGCCCAACCCGAGGTCTTGTACAAGACAAACTATGGTATGCTTTGTTTTCTAGTGAATTGTCCTAGAACCCTGTTCGCTTTAGTTATAGCTTCACCGCATTGATCATGATTCTTTAGAGAAAGATGGACTAAAACACCTAGATCTCCTTTCACCACTGGCTTGAATTCTTTTCATCCATACGTGCGCTTAGCATTTGACCAACCCTCACATGTAACACTGCACTTTTCCAAGGCCACATCATTTGCCAAACACTGTCCTTGTCTACCCCAGCACACACTAGTTATTAATGTGTTAGTTGAGCGTACTCTGTAGTCCACACTATACCTCATCACCTGCAAAAACTCCTGAATTATTGCCCTATCACCTACGTCTAGATCAGTAACAGAAACTGTAAACAGTAAAGGTCCTAACGCTGCGGGACACCATTGGGAACTGGTCTCCAGCAAGTCTATATCCATCAACAAAATGCTTTCTGCCTCCAGATTCTCAAATTGCTGTGGTGCTTTTGTTAAAAGCTCCGAGTAAACCATGTACGCCCAGCTTCCCCTTGCTGAGCTCGTCAGCCAGTTTCTAGAAACCACCGTGGGCGTTCCAAGGAGGCTGCCTCTGTCGAGGCGGGCGTGGGGTGCATCTGTAATGATTCCCTGGAGCTTCTTGCCCCATGACTAACCACATGGGCTAGTTACCCTCTGGGTAGTTACCCAGTTGTAACACTTGTCTCCCATTTCAAAAGCTTGGAATTGCAACTCTGCTGGCGTCCAGTGAGCTGTTGGAGGACTGGGTGAGGGGTTTGTGATGTACCTCTTTCCCATTCCCTTAAAGGACGCCTGAGTGAACATGCCGACCGCCTGATGTTCTAAGGTCCCTCACGCTTTCTAAAGCATTTTCCCGGTTTACATTAACATTTAACAGTTTTATAGTTGACTATCTCACTTACTGCTTCACTGTGGAGTGTCGCAAAAGCATTTCTAAACCAGCGGCATTGTTCCGACAATCCAGCCGTAGATGTTAAATGTTTTCCAGTTGGTTATTTGGCAGAAATGTTGATCAAATACAGCTGAATGTCTTTTTTTAAATGGAAGTTCTTGTGGCCTTACTGTTCGTTCGCCTTTATTCCTTAGACGAGAAGGTTTTCTCCAAAAGTATCAAATCACCAGGTCTGAAAATCCACCAGCGGTTTCACTTTGCCAGCGCGCTGAAGCGCATGTCAGTCCTTGGCTCTTACGAAACGATGGGCTCCACGGATCTCCAGTATTTCAGCACCGTGAAGGGAGCGCCTGAGACATTGCGCAGCATGGTAAGGAGCCTGCTCAGACTTGGAGCATAAACTGGATACGGAGGGAGGGATGTCTATTTCACTGCATCGCACAGTGAAGTCTTTGCTACTTTCCCCTCTTCGCTGCGCGCAGCACCTCGACTGATAATTGTAAACCACAGCTGGCGCTTACTAAGTGAGAGTGCATGCAATTAAACAAATGGACAGAAAAAAGAATGTAAACTGAATTGTTGTGACCTGCACTGTGCTGAATGTAAAGCTGGTAGAGGGAGGTTCTGTAGTGATTTGCAATGGAGGGCTCTGGGGAAAGATCAGTGCTGCTCCGTAGTTGTTTCACAAAGAGGAGCTCAGCGTGGCTCACCTGACCTGTGAGGAACAGGGGGTGGTGGGTCCCCTCCACTCGTTGCTGGTCTCTAAGATCTTGGCCATGCAAGGGAGTTAGCACAAAGCCATCTGACGCTTCGGTGCTTTTGGAGTCTTGTAGCTGAATCTATCATCAGTTTGGTTTCATGCGACGTATTGTACATGTGATTGATTTGTAGTTTTCTGAGTGCCCCAGCCACTATGATGCTGTCCACACTGCGATGTCACGGGAGGGAGCCCGAGTACTAGCCCTGGGATACAAGGAGATGGGACACCTCTCTCATCAGCAGGTAAAGATTTGCTTGAATATCTTCCCTTGACTCCCACGCCAGCGAGGTGTGCAGGTAACCATGCTGAATTGTCCGCCAGCCACAGATTATCGTAGTCATTCCAGAACAGATGGGGACCATTAGTTCAGCCTAATCCCCTTGTCAGTTTATTTTCCTCAAGAGCCTATCCAATTTCCTTTTGAAATTGGCGATCCTTGTTTACCAGCACACCCAGATCCCTCTGCACTGCAGAGTTTGTCAATCTCCATTTAAATGATTTGCTGCTTTGCTATTCCTCCTGCCAATGTGGACAAGTTCACGTTCTCCCACACTCTCTACTACACCTGTCAAATTTTTACCCAGTCACTTAGCACCGCTGCATCCCTTTGCAATATCCTTGTGTCTTCACAACTTGCTCTCCTCCCGAGCAATATGTCATCAGCAATTTTAGCAATCATTCCGTCCCTTCATCCAAGATGTTGACATGGATTGCAAATAATAGATCTGATTCCGGTGGCACTCCACTCGGCTGCATCTTGCCAACACAAAAATGACCCATCTATCTCTACTGTTGGTTGCCAATCCTCAATCCATGTTGCCCCTTGCACCATGAGTTCTTATTTTGCGTAGTAACATTTATTTTTCGTTCTTCTCTCCCACTTCTCTACACTTGACGTGCCACATTGGTCGCTGGGTGAAGATGATCAGCTCTGGCCAATGAAAGATGTACATTTTTCCATATTATCCAAACTGGCCCTGTTTGTTGGAATTGGGAACCATGTATTGCATCTTGGAATCATAGGCTCCCTACAGTACAGAAAGTGGCCATTCGACCCATTAAGTCTGCACTGACCCTTGATAGAGCAACCTACTTAGGCCCACTCCCCTACTCCCTATAACACCCCTAACCTACATATCTTGGACACTAAGGGGCAATTGAGCATGGCCAATCCACCTAACCTGCACGCCTTTGGACTGTGGGAGGAATGAAATGAAATGAAAATCGCTTATTGTCACGAGTAGGCTTCAATGAAGTTACTGTGAAAAGCCCCTAGTCGCCACATTCCGGCGCCTGTCCGCCTGTTGCGGGTACGGGAATCGAACCGTGCTGCTGGCCTGCTTGGTCTGCTTTAAAAGCCAGCAATTTAGCCTGATGAGCTATCTGGTGAGGAATCTGGAGCACCTGGAGGAAACCTACACAGACAAGGGGAGAAAGTGCAAACTTCACAGTCACCTGTGGCCAGAATTGAACCCGGGTCCCTGGTGCTGTGAGGCAGCAGTGCTAACTGCTGTGCCACCATGCTGCCCCTTGTGTTGATATTGTGGATTCTCTCTACTCTGGTAGCTCTAACATGGAGAATTACTACCTTTCGTTAACCTGTCACATTAGTGCCATACCTAAGCATTTAGAGACGTGTTGTTTTTAACAGGACGTGAATTTGCTTTCCAGTGTTTCCTCATTGTCGTCTGGAGTCTACGTTTTGCGGCTTTTGCAGGAAGAGCCTTGTTCAGCTGGGAGTTAAAGTGTTGGTGCTGCCCCAGTAATGTTTCTTTATTCGTTAACCATAAGAGTTGTCTCTCTCTCTCTCTCTCTCTCTCTCTCTCTCAGGTACGGACGTTAACCCGTGCGCACTTGGAGTCGAACCTGAAATTTGCTGGCTTCATGGTCGTTTCTTGTCCCCTGAAGACTGATTCGAAAGCGGTCATCAAAGAGATCCAGAATGCATCACACCAGGTAGATAGAGATACTTTCCAATTAGACGGATGGCATTTCCTGCATTGATCTCTGCTCAGTTCGCTTGTTGGCCACGTCGGCCTCCACTGTGAAGAGTTGGTCAGGTCTGTCAGCAGGCAGTCGCCTCGCTTCAGTTCTTGTGTTGGGGCATCTACAGCGAGTTGCGGCTTTGTGAAATGGGCTCTGAGGATCAAGTACCAAATCTAAACATCCATGTTGGAAGCTGTTACCAAGTGACTAGAAATTTACTGACAGACTAAGACTAACAGAGCTTCACCGATTTTTGACTCTTTTGATTGGAAACTTTCTATTGATTATAGTCATACATTCGGCCCATGTGCCCATGCAGACACTGCCAGAGTAACTAGCTAGTCCCATGCCACTGCCCTTCCCCTCCCGTGTTACCCTGAATTTTTTTTCCCATTTAGATCATTGTCCAATTCCCTTTTCAAATCTAAGATTGTATCCGCCTCCACCACACACTCGAGCCATACATTCCAAATCCTTCCCACTTGTAGTTTTTTTCCTCACATCTTCGGCGATCACTCACTAATGAGTATGATTGTCCACCCAGGAAACCTCCTGTCACTGGTCATGGGTTCTGAGAGTCGGCGAATTAGTCATAGAGGTTTACAGCATGAAAACATGCCCTTCGGCCCAACTTGTCCATGCCGCCCAGTTTGTCCCTTCAATTCCTCCAAGTGGATCTCTCCTGGGCAAGGGTCTCCCGGGCGTTGACGTCTATGTTGAATTTCTTGCGGTAAGCCCTCGGGGGGGGGGGGGGGGGGGGGGGGGGGGGGGGGGCACGTGCTTAGGATGTCAGAGTCCCGACTGCCAAAGCAAATCTTCTTCACCCAGCGCAAGGAAGGCTCCCAAACAAGAGGTGGACAAAGCAAGGGCCTTTGAAGCACTTGGCCGCCGGCCCAGCAGAGTTGGTTTCGGATGATCATGGCTTCGATGCTGGTGCTCTTGGCTCCCTCAAGGACGCTGATGTTCGTACTCCTGTTCTCTCTGTTGATGCGGAGAATCTGTCTCAATCAGCGTTGACATAGTCCAGCTTTCTGAGCCATATAGAAGAGTTGGGAGGACGGCTGGCTTGTGCACGAGAATCTTGGTGTCCGCACAAATGTCGTGGTCGTCAAAGACTCGTACTTGGGCGTTCGAAGGAGGCACTCGTAGATTGGTTATGATGTTGGATCTCTGCATCAATTTCAGCCTTAGATGAGAGGTGGCTCCCCAGAGGGGAAATGTTTAAAGTTTGGTAGGGTTTCTCTGTTGATCTTGATGGAGGAAGAGACTGGATCTTTCCCTGGGGCGGTTTGGTAAAGGGCTGGAGTCTTCTTGAGGTTTAGGCCGAGACCAATTCTTCGTTGTGTTTCTGCGAAGGTGTCAAGCATGGCTTGGAGATTCTCTTCTGAGAGAGTAGAGATGGTGATGTCATCCACACACAGAAGTTCCACGATCGATGTCAGTGTCGTTTTCTTCTTGGATTTCAATCGGTTGAGGTTTAAAAGTTTTCCATCTATCCTGTAGACTGATCACTCCACTGGGAATCTTGTTCGTGACCAGGTAAAGAAGGATGGTGGCGATGGAGAAAAGGTTGGGGGCGATGACTCATCCCTGCTTGACCTTGGAAGGTTTTGGTCTTTCCGTCAGTGAGGACTGTCGCCAATATCTTGTGGTGGATAAATACGAGGATGCTGATGAATTTCTCTGGACAGCCGACCATTGACAGGGTATTCCGTAGCACTTCCTGATTGACCTTAGCCAAAAACCTTGGTCAGATTGATGAAGGTCATGTGGAGTGGCTGATGTTGTCGAGCAGTGAAAATCATGTCCGCTGTTCTGAGGTTTGGTACATATCACACCAGCTTCCGGGAAGGATTTCTTCAGAGACTGGGAGAAGGCGGCTAGCGAGGATTTGGGCGATGATCTTCCTGGTGATGGAGAATAGGCAGATTCTTCGGTAGTTCGCCCAGTCCGCTTTGTCTCCTTTCATGAAGATGGTGACGATGACTGCATCCCTGAGATCAGCTCAGATTTCTTCTGTCCCAGATTTTCAGGAGCAACTGATGGAGATGACGGACGATCTCTTCTATTCTTATCCGAGTTTGAAAATCTCCGTTGGAATCTCATCTATTCCTGTGACTTTCCCATTCCTCGTGTTGAATGACAGCTTCGTCCACACTTGGTGGGGGCCCAAGATCATCTTCGATGGGGAGTTGGGGGATTTTCTCAAATACGTCCTCGTTTATGATTGTATCACAGTTTAGGAGTTTGTTGAAGTGTTCTCACCATCTAAGCTGATGTTTTTTCCGTGTCTCAAGTGGTTTCCATCCTTACTCCGCACCCGGTTTGAGACCTAGGTCATTAGGTCCATATATTGCCATGGTGACACTGCAGAATTCGCTGTTGTCATGCTTGTCGGCGAGAAGTTGCAGCTCCTTGGCTTTCTCAGTCCACCATTGGTTCTTTCTTTCCCTAGTTCTTCTTTGTATCTCCACCGTTGCTGTTTGAGGAGTTTTCCCGCTTTGCCTTGCTGGCTATGTTGTTTTGCCAGGCATGGAGAGCTTTCCTCTTCTTGGTGATGAGGTCTTGGATGGTCGTTCTTGTTGAACCAGTCTCGGTGTTTCCTGGTCTTGTAGCTGACGGTTGATAGCTGTGTTAAACTCTTTCCAGTTTTTCTCCACTCCACTAGAATGGACTCTGGAGATTTTGGTGAGGACATTGTTGGAAGGTCACTAGCATGTTTGGCTCTTGACGTCGCTCAACGCTGATCTTTTTTCTGAGCTGTTACTTCATCTTCTGCTGCTTCAGTTGGAGTTTGATGGACTTTGAGGAGCAGATGAGCCATGGTCTGTCCAGCAGTCGTCTGCACTGGTCAGCACTTTGGTGGTGGGGACATCTTTTGAGTCTCTGGATTGGGTGATGATGAAGTTGATCATGTGCCAGTGATTTGATCGTGGACGCCTCCAGAAAGTCTTGAACTTGTCTTTTTGGCGGAACAGTGTGTTAGTGATGACAAGCTGGTGTTCTGTGGATTTGGTGAGCAGGAGAACAGCCCAGCTTCTCCGATCTATCCTGATTCTAAAGCCCTGCATTCCATCTGTCTGGGTTTCTCAACTTGGCCTGCTACCTTTTAATGATTTGTGCATATATAGCCCAAAGTCCCCTTGCTCTTTTATCCCATTCCACATTCTATCCTTTATTTGATATTGCCCTTTCTTCTTCTTGCTGCCAAAATGTATTGCTTCACCCTTCTCCGTGTCAAAGATCATCTCCCACCTTCCTGCCCATTCCAGCTGCCTATCGATGTGCCCCTGAGGTCCACTACCATCCACCTCAGCCCAAGTTTTGCCATCTACAAATTTTGAAATCACTTCCAAATATCAGTGACATTGGGACAATATTAATCTTTGGCCAGAGAAAGCGGGCGAAAGTGTACAGTTTCCATCTTTTGCATTGCAAACGTTTAATTACATTGAGGAATTGTTTTTGTGATTTAGTTTTTTCCCTTCCCCCTCCCTCTCCCTCTCTCTCTCTCTCTCTCTCTCTCTCTCTTCACTCCCTCTCCCTCCCCGCCTTTATTCTCCCTATCCCTTTCTTCCCCCACCCCCAACCTTTGCCACCTCCTCTCCCCCTCCCTCACCCTCTCTCCATTGTGCCTGCATCTTGCCATGTTCCTGCCTGCCTTTCCCTGCTGATCCCGTTTCTCAATCTCTCTACAGGTAGTCATGATCACTGGTGACAACCCCCTTACAGCCTGCCATGTGGCCCGAGAACTCCACTTCATCCAGAAAGAACACACTCTTGTCCTCCAAGCACCTCACACTAAAGGTAAAGCCTGACGCACTTTAAACTGAGGCTTAGAAGTAGCTGATTAAAATGGTCCCGTTCACTAATAGAAATGTGTGTACTTTACTTTTTCGTAATATGCAACTAGTGACTAGCATTTTGTAATGGGACGTATGGAGGGCTGTCCAATGTTCGTAAAGCCTAATGGAATATTGTGTGCTTGTCGCTTCAGATGCTCAGTGGCTGTGGGAGTCCATTGATGGCACCGTTACCAGCCCCGCGATCCCATCCACCCTGAATGACATGACCAAACAGTACGACTTGTGCATGACGGGGGAAGGGATCAATTATTTAAACATGGTGGATCGGTCCTCCCTGATGAAGCTGATGCCGCATGTCCACGTGTTTGCACGGGTCGCACCCAAACAGAAGGTTAGACCTTATTGCGATAGCGTTTCACTCGTGTCGTGCCGTTAACGTAACAGTTTTATGTAAGACAACATTTGACACCACGCCATGTAATCCAATGCGTGACCGGTGGAATGGCTGGTTTTAACAAAAAACTATTTTTTTTTCTGTTGCAATTTTCACTTGGAACAATAGAATTTACAGTTAGACATGTTGAAGACAGAGGGGTGGAGAAGTTTGAGACCCGGGGGGGGGTGGGCAGGGGCACCAATGGTGGGGCAATGGAAATTATGGGGGGTGGTTTCAGCAGTGAATTGATGGGGTCTTGCAGCGCAATGAATTATTTGACTCTTCTACCCCTGCCCCTTCTGTCCATTTCATTGCACCTTAAATGCAGCAATCAACTTGGCCTCAATTGTAACTTGTGGTGATGGATTCCCTATTTCAATAACCCATTATGTGGAAATATTTCTCCTGTATCCCACTAACACCCAGAGAGTGGTTGGAATAAACTTCCTAAGAGGGGTTTGGAGGCAGGTTCAATCGAGAGCTTCAGAGAGGAATTGGATTGATATCGGAGAAGAGAGAATGTGCAGGGTTAGGGGGGGATAAGGCAGGGGACTAGGTCGGATGCTCTTGTCGGGAAGCCAGTGCAGACCCGATGGGCCGAGTGGCCGCATCGTGCACGATGAAGGTTGTGAAATCCTGTGCGTTGTGACTGAATGCTCGCCATCCTCTGTCTGCAGGAGTTTGTAATCACCAGTTTCAAAAGCCTCGGTTACACCACATTGATGTGCGGTGATGGGACCAATGACGTTGGGGCCTTAAAACATGCTGATGTTGGTAAGCATGAAAGGAGTGAATGTGTGACTCGGACTAACTGGCAGCCGGAATGCAAACACCACTGGCTCCAGTATTTAACCCTGCACTTTAATCCAAAACCAGGAATTTAAACACCAACAAAATTGTAAGATGAAATGTTACGCCTGTTCTTGACATGTATCTAATATATGAACTTGGACTGGATTTAAAGTCCAAACTATAATCAAAGGATGGTTACAGCACAGGAGGAGGGTATTTGACCCATCATGTCCATGTCCAGCTCTTTGCAAGAGGCAACTCAGCTGCTCTCTCCTCCCAGCTTTTTAAATTCCCCCTCTTGTGCTCATTCGGTCCCCGTTTGAGAGCTCGAACTGTACAGCAAGATGGCATCCGGAGCAAGGTGACTCTGCGAGCCCTCCCCCTCTTAACAGCCTCCCGTAACAGCCTCCCCGAACAGGCGCCGGAATGTGGCGACTAGGGGCTTTTCACAGTAACTTCATTTGAAGCCTACTTGTGACAATAAGAGATTTTCATTTCATTTCATTTCATTTTATTTATCTTACAATCGTTCTAATCTTTTAAAATTTAATTCGAAGACTACCTATTATGTATTTTCCTTTATTTCCTTTTCTTTTCATGTACTGAATGATCTGTTGAGCTGCTCGCAGAGAAATGCTTTTCACTGTACCTCGGTACACGTGACAATGAACAAATCCAATCCAATCTCTTCCTTCCCCCCCCCCCCCCCCCCCCTCCAATCTCACTCGGTGCATTCCAGGTCCAAATCACTCGTTGTGTTAAATAGTATTTCTTCATGCAGCCATTGGTTCCTTTGCCAGGCGCCTTAACTTAATATTCTCTGTCCCTCAGCCCATCTGCCAAGAAGAAGGGTATAACGTGCAATTATCCAGTCCGCTGGCACCAGCCCTGTATCTAAAGGGGATTGCTGGATTATGGGCAGTACCTCTGCCGTTTCTACCCCTTACTTCCCCAAGGATCTTTGGATGCGTCTGCACCAGTCCTGGTGACTCATCAACCTCCAGTACGACCAGCCCTTTTAATGCACCCCCTTTTACTGTCCATCTGCCTCTGGCTGCCTCCTCTTTCACGGTGACTTTGTCAGCATCTTCTTCCTTGGTACAGACAGATGAAAGCTACTCATTTTAGTATCCATACCAATTCCTCTCTCTGCGGAGGTCTCTTAGCCCTCTCTGTTATTAATTATATGCTGATAGAAGACTTCTGGATTCCCTTTAATTTTAGTTGCCAGTCTTTGCTCTGCCTCTCTGGTTTCCTTTATCACTTCCCTCTCTGTACTTTCTATATTCAGTTTGGTTTTCACCTGATGTCTTTTTCTGCTTCAGCCTTTTCTCCATCTCTTGCCATCTGGGGAGCGCTGGCTTTGTTTGTCCTACATTTACCCCTGGTGGGGATGTCCCTCGACTCTACCTGAACTGTCTCCTCGTTAAAGGCAGTCCGTTGTTCTATTGCAGATCTGCCTGTCTATGTATCCGAGACGGGCCCATTCTCACCCCACTGAAATTAGCCGTCCTCCAATTTAGTATTTTTTACCCTGGATTGCTCCTTGTCCTTTTCCACAGTGAGAATAAACCCTATGATCCTTTGATCGTTGATTCCTAAAGTTACCTCGATAGAGACTTCATCCATTTTACACACGTCATTGCCCAAAACCAGACCTAGTAATGCCTTCTTTCTCGATTGGACCCGAATCCGATTGATCAGGAAAATTCTCCTGAAGACATTTGAGAAACCCATCCCCCTTCTTTTCCGTTGTTACTTTCCAGTCTATATTTGGATAATTGAAGCTTTGTAACGACTTTTGCACCCCCCATTTCCCTGCAAACGTGCTCTTCCATACCTTTCCAGTAATTGGTGACCTATGGACTACACCTAGCTTTGCAATGGTGCGTCTATTGGGTCTGAACCAGATAGATTGTGACCTGATGCCCCCAGGACATGCTATCCCTCCATCACTGTAATATTCTCCTTGCTCAGTACTACCACCCTCCTCCATTCTTTCCTGAATGTCTCCGGGAATGTTTAGCACCCAGTCCTGCAACAACAACACTCCCATGTGGCTACTTGCACCTGCAGCTCACCAACCTTATTTACCATTGCTTCGTGTATTTGCATACGTGTGCTTAAAACCTAATTTAAACTTTACTGCATTACCTCTTAGTCTGAAACCTTTGTTATTTATTACCCCAGTGCTATCTGCTCAATGATTTTAACCCTGTGATTATTGTCTCTGATGGTACACCTTTGTTCCCATCGCCCTGGCAGGTTGGCTTAAACCATTCCTAATATCAAAGCTAAACTGCACAACGAGGATATTGGTGCCCGCTCCAAGTACAGCTTGCTTTCCCTGTACAGGTCCCTGGTCATGCTAAATAGCTCCTTGGTGTCCAGAAGGTTTGGTTGGGTTACGGGGATACGATGGAATCCTGGGCTTAAGTAGGGTGCTCTCTCCAAGGGCCGGTGCAGACCTAATGGGCCAAATGGCCTCCTTCACTGTAAATTCGATGATTCTCTCCCAAAACTGATCCCAGTATATCTGGAATGAAAACACTCTTTCTCTCCCCCCCCCCCCCCCCCCCCCCCCCCCCCCCCCCGCCCAACCCCCCGGCACCATCTCTCCGGCCACATGTTCACATCAGTTATCTGCTTTATCCACTTATTTCTATACACGCGTGTGGCACCGTCAGGAATCTGCACCAAGTCCTTAAAATCTGCTGCAACAGGGTGGCGCAGTGGTTAGCACTGCTTCATGGAGCTGAGGACCCGGATTCAATCCCAGCCACTGGGTCACTGTCCGTGTGGAGTTTGCACATTCTCCCCGTGCCTGCGTGGGTCTCATCCCCACAACCCAGGTTCGGTGGATTGGCCCCGCTAAATTGCCCCTTAATTAGAAAAAAAAGAATTGGGTACTCTTTTTAAAAAAAAAAAAAAAAAAAAAAAATTTTTAACTTTGCTGCCGGACCTAATCCATCTTTCTGCCTATGCTGTTTGTGTTGACGTGGATTATGATCTCTGGCTGTTTACTCTTCCCTCTTCCAGCACTTTGCAGCCGTTTGCTGACATCCTCGGCACTGGGTAGACATTAGGCCATCGTGAACTCAGTCTGCAGCCGCAGAAATGCCCGTCTGTTCCCCTAAACTATAGAAAATCCCTTCACTATTGCTTCCCCGTTCATCTTTCACCCTCTCCCCTTGAGGGACCATCAACCTTGCCTGCATTCGGAACCGAATTCTGATCGGAGAGCGCGATGCGTTGGGGACCCTTGGGCGACCTGCTTTTCCTCCTCCTCCTCCTCGACTGCCTGCCTCCACACCTGTGGGGTGGCCACATCCAGGAACGGCTCGCCCACCGCCTTCTCGAAGGCAGTTAGGAATGCGTAATAAATACTGGCCTAGCCAGCGATGCCCACGGTCCATTGAAAGAATAAATTAGCGACAAGAAAAGTGATATCCCTGTGGGTCTCGATGAGATACACCTCAACGAGCTGGATCTCCAGCTGCTTCCGCTGACCCTGCTTCCTGCACGTTTGGTTGTTCAGTGCACTAGAGTTCCCACGTGGAACCTGATGTGTATTTTGTGACTGGGGTGCCCTGTCATGGTTCCATTTATTAGACTAACTTAACCGTAATATAAATAAACTAAAGGCTCATTAAAGATTTAGCTAAACAAAAAAAAACTGAACAGTCGTAACCTTCCCTCACTTTTTAAAATTTCTTTTTAACTTCACTCTCTGACGTTTGTGCTCACTCTGCTCTGTCCCAAGGTCCTCCGTGCTCCAGACCACTGGAGTTCTCCGTACAGCGGATCAGCTGCCTCTTGTCCTGTGATCACTGCTTGATTTCCTTTTGTTGTTGAAGTGCTGTCACTAACAAAAAAAAGAGCTGATACAGGCCATTCAAACAATGGAAAAGTTTGATAGGGTTAGTATGGGGCTGGTTTAGCACACTGGGCTAAATCGCTGGCTTTTAAGGCAGGCCAGCAGCACGGTTCAATTCCCGTACCAGCCTCCCCGAACAGGTGCCGGAATGTGGCGACTAGGGGCTTTTCACAGTAACTTCATTGAAGCCTACTCGTGACGATAAGCGATTTTCATTTCATTTCACTAATCTTGGAGCCATAAATGTACGATAATGGCCAATAAATCCAACAAGGGGTTTAGGAGGTGGTACTTTACCCAAAGAATGGCTGGAATGTGGAACTTGCTATCACAGCGAGACCCACACACACACACACACACCCCCCTCCCCGGAGATTTCCCCATCTGCCCTCAGCAACCTTGGTGCTTCCCCACCGTTCAAGCTTTTCAGCGAGTGTCCTGTTGTTTCAGGAGTGGCTTTGCTGGCCAACGCTCCCGAACGGATTCCGGAGAAGAAGAGGAAGTCAAAGGACGCGATAACCGACGGGAAACCTTTTACTTCCAACTCCAGCAGCAACCTGAAACCACACTCTCGGGCAGCGAGGCACCGGTTAATGTCGCAGCGGGAGGAGCAGCTCGCCGTACAAAGGGTGGGTAACACTCGGAGCGTTTACTGGGTCACCTCGACTGGTTAGCCTGGACTCGCTGCTCTTGTTATGTAAACGTATTGTGTTTAGAACTAATTTACTTGAAGCGAAACACGTCTATAAAATAATGATCTACGGTTTGTTATCTCCCAATGGCTGCACGGGGAGTGAGTTCCAATGAGGCACAGGAGGATCTCGGGTGCAGTTCCCAATCTGTGCTCCAGTTAACTGGTTCACTGGACTAGAATTTAATCACCAAGGGGAGAGGGAAAACGAATCAGCCAGGGTCCTGATACCTGATCTCTCTCTTGATGTGCACACACACACACACACACACACACCCCCCCCCCCCCCCCCCCCCCATCCTTAAAAAATAGGTGTTGGGTGTGATGTCTCTGCAGGTGAATACCCTATTGTACATCACTGAAAGGACACTGGAAGACCTGGTTACCACCACATGCGAGGCTGATGCTGTCCAGAAACTGGGTGCTGTGGCCCTGAGGTGGCAGCTCCCTAGGGTTTTCCTCCCCGTTGGGCAGGGTTCAGCTGCTGCTTGGTGGCCGAGCAGGAGCTGGGAATGTGGAAGCTCCGAGGAATGCCCCACCCACCCCCGGGGCCCTGAATATCACTGGGTGCTCCTCACAGATGTAAGCTGAAGCATTCCACTTCCACTCTAGCAGGTGACGAATGATATGGAATATTGTGCGGCTCAATCTCCTGAGAACAACTATTAATTGTATCTCAGCCAGAGTTTTGCTGCCCGAGATCTCCCTGGAAGAAACAGCCAGTCGGCAGTTGGGATTTCCGAGTAATTGATGCAACATCGGCGATCATTGGGAGCGAGGGCTGGAGGCTGTGGCAGCAGAAGTAGAATAAAGAGGTGTACAGATCAGAGTGAAGAGGTCTCAGGATAAAGGAGGCTGCAGGTGGAGGGTGGAGCACGGCTGCGGACTCGGCAATGACCAGCCGACAAATGGACAAGTGATTAATGTGAGATGGAAGGAAGGAACAGAGCTGGAGTTTGGCAAAAGATGGGTAGCCTGAGGGTGCTGAAGGTTTTAGTGGAAGCTGCTGGGTGGGATGGAGTGACCTCGGTAATGGGATCCATGTGGCGTTCAAAGCTCGACCTATATGGTAAGTAATTCCGCACCCTGACCAATTTTCAGATAAACCTGTCCCACCATCTCTGGGTAGTCAAAGCCACGTTGCAGTGATTGGAATCTTTCAAGTTAGCCGAATGTGGATCCACGGGGTGCTTTTCACAGGCTGTCTGCAGTTGGCTGCGGTTCCTGCCCTGGGGTTAACCCACTTACATCATTCTAAGGCCCAGTGATATCAGCAGCCTCTGAATCATTTCTCCGCCCACCATGTGTTCTCTCCCTACAGGAGCGTCTTAACCAGGTACTGAAGGACCTCGAGGAGGATCAGATGCCTGTAATAAAACTGGGAGATGCCAGCATTGCAGCTCCATTTACTTCCAAACTATCATCCATCATGTGCAGTGAGTATTTGTACATAACCCGCCCTCTCTCTGGTGTTCCTTAACCTACATGCTGTATATTGTCATTCTTACACAAATTATCCTCGCCTCAATTAAATGCTACTCTTTCTTCTCAGTCTCCCAGTATTATACAAAGCAGGTTTCTATACTCTGAGCCCAAGACCGGGGACCCACGTTCTAGATGCAGCCAGCCCCAATAGACTGCTTTCTGGTTGCTCTGGCTGTGCATCTTCACTTTTAGCTTTCCCCGCAGCCCTCATGACACACGTGGCGAAAATTTGATGCTTCATTAATACGACCAATTCAAGTTAGCCAAACGTGGATCCACAGGCTGTGCCTTTCACAGGCTGTGTCTGCAGTTGGCTGCGGTTCCTGCCCTGGGGTTAACCCACTTACATTATTCTAAGGCCCAGGTCCTTCTCCATCTCGGGGACATTGAGTGGCAGTGACCTGTGCGTAAGAGTGGATTCCCTCCAGCTCCAAACCCACCCACTGCACTGGTCAACTTTGAGACACATCTACCATTCTCCAAAAACTTCTAGACCCACTTACGGCCTGTTAGTTTCATTTAATTCCTGTGTATAACCTGGTGCCTCCAGCGAGCATATATGGACTGTTCTCCTTCTACCTTTATCCAGATACTTTAATAATGTTGGTGAGGAGTAATGGCTTGAGTTTAAGAGCCGTGGGGTTATGCTGCAACTGTACATGACCCTGGTGAGACCACACTTGGAGTATTGTGTGCAGTTCTGGTCACCTCACTATAGGAGGGATGTGGAAGCATTGGAAAGGGTGCAAAGGATATTTACCAGGATGCTGCCTGGTTTGGAGGGTAGGTCTTCTGAGGAAAGTTTGAGGGAGCTAGGGCTTTTCTCTTTGGAGTGAAGGAGGGTGAGAGGTGACTTAATAGAGGTTTATAAGATGTCGAGGGGGATAGATAGAGTGGATGTTCAGAGACTATTTCGTCAGGTGGATGTAGCTGTTACAAGGGGCATAACTATCAGGTTCAGGGTGGGAGATATAGGAGAGATGTCCGAGGTAGGTTCTTTACTCAGAGAGTGGTTAGGGTGTGGAATGGACTGCCTGCTGTGATATGGAGTCGGACACTTTAGGAACTTTCAAGCAGTTATTGGATAGGCACATGGAGCACACCAGAATGACGGGGAGTGGGATAGCTTGATCTTGGTTTCAGACGATGCTCGGCACAACATTGAGGGCCGAAGGGCCTGTTCTGTGCTGTACTGTTCTATGTTGTAACACCGATTGCTGTGGAACTCCGCTAGTGTTTGGACCCCACCGATGGTATCCACTCCGCTTTCTGCCGGTGTGAATACAATATTCGGTCCAATCTGAAACCTCCCTACCTGTCCCACAAGACACTGCCTTGCTTAGCAGTTTTTTTGTGCGATAGTCAATCAATCTCTTTCAAAGTTAAGCCACACGCTATCTGTAGGACTTCCATTGTCCATCGGGGCCGGTGGGGTGGGTGGTGGTGAAGGGGCTCTTTTTCTCTCCTCTCCCCGGTCAGATTTTCCGTTCGCCCCTGTGAGGTGGGGTAGGGTGTTGGAGGCATTGAGAACGATGGTGGGGTTGGATTCTGACGTTACAGCTCGGAACAGAAAAGGCTGGCGAGTGGATACTGCCAGACCTAAGAAGCTGACTCAGTGTGGTGTTAATGAAGGATTTGGAGCAGGGGCATTTGATACACAAGTCATTATGGCACTGAAGGAGACCTTTCGGCCCATCAAATCCATATTGGCTCTATAGAGCAGTCCAATCAGTCCCACTCCCACACTCTATTCCTGTAAACCTGCAAGTTTATTCCCATTGTGTGCCTCCAATTTCCCTTTGAAATCATTAATCCATCTTACATAGAACATAGAAAAATATAGCACAGAACAGGCCATTCGGCCCACAACGTTGTGCCAAACTTTTGTCCTAGATTAAGAACAAATTAATCTACACCCCATCATTCTACCCTTCTACTGCACTCGGAGGCAGCAAGTTCCAGATCGTTACCACTTACTGGGTTTAAAAGAAAGGTCACCTCATCCTGCATCTCTTACCCAAAACCTTTAATCTGCCCCCCCTCTTCCCCCCCCCCCCCCCCCTCGCCCTTGTACCATCAGTTAATGGGACCAGATTTTCTCTGCCCACCTTATCTAAACCTGTCTTAATCTTGTCCACCTCTATCAGATTTCCCCGCCACTCTCCTCGATCCAGAGAGATCAACCGCAGCGTCTCCAACCTAAACTTGTGGCGGAATTCCTTCATCCCGGAACCATTCCAGTAAATCTCCTCTGTCAAGGCCGTCACATCCTTCCCAAAGATTGAAAGCAATGCATTATTCCCAGCACCAGGCGATCAAATAGAATGCCAAGTTGGGTTGGACCGTTTTCCGTCAATCAGCCAGGCTGGCCAAGTGGGCAGGCCCATGGCGGATACAGTTCAATGTGCAGAAATGTGAAGTGACACAGTCTGGAAGAATGAGGACCAGCAACATGAACTAAATGGTCCAATTGTAACGGTGCAGTGCGTGAAAAGAAAGACCTGATGGTACAGGTACACAAACCCTCGGAAGGAAAGGTTGAGAGTGCCATTTAAAATCGCATTGGCATCCCGGGCTTTAGAAGTAGTCACAGAGGACAAAAACAAGGAAGCTGTGTGAACCCTTTATAAATCACTGCCTGGCCTCAGCCTGGGGCATTGTGTCCAACTCTGGGCACTACACTTTAGGAGGGAGGAGATTGGTCAGAACGATATCAGGGATACAAAAAGTGCTGGAAAAGCTCAGCAGGACAGGTATGGCAACCCCTCAACCAATCAACTCGACAACCAATCAGTACCCTTGCCTCATGCAGTATAGATTGCTGCTCTCTTTGAAATTTGGTATTCTTGCACCGGACCTGATGAGTGCAAGATGCAAAGCTTTGACAGTCTGTCTCTGTCAGGAATACTCGATTCTGAACTGCCAAGCATCTATATATTTCAGACTTAACGAAGATTTTTTCCTTTCTCTTCCCCCCCCCCCCCCCCCCCCCCCCCCCCCCCCCCCCCGCCCGTGTCTCTCTCTCTCTCTCTCTCTCTCTCTCTCTCTCTCTCCACAGTATGTTACGTGATCAAACAAGGCCGTTGCACATTAGTAACCACGCTGCAGATGTTTAAGATTCTGGCCCTGAATGCGCTGATCCTTGCTTACAGCCAGAGCGTGTTGTACCTGGAGGGAGTTAAGTTCAGCGACTTCCAGGCCACGTTGCAGGGGTTACTTCTCGCTGGTTGCTTCCTCTTCATCTCCAGATCCAAGGTAATATAATGTGTATTTAACATTTGTGAATGTGTACTTCAGCCATTGCCTTCTGCGTGGGCTGTCTCTTGTAGACTTCAGTGAAAACTTAAATGCGACCAGTTGTGATGGCCACATACCAGCCACCGTTACTCTGATTCATCTAAACACAGTATCTCGCCTTCTCTGGTTTGACAGAGGGGCAAGAGGGAATATGAATCATTTCTGTTCAACCAATCAAATGGAGGGAAGTTTGCCTCCTAATAACCTGATGCCGGCAGTGCCCGAGACTCACCATGGGCTAATCTGCAATAGGCGAGTAACCCAGGAGAGATTAAGAAGCAGTGATCTAATCAACTGAACATCAGACTTGGTAACCGCCATCCAATCACACTCCCTCAGAAACCGCTCAACAGAGTTGTATATCAGACAAGGGATCCACGGAACATGAAAATGAAATGAAAATGAAAATCGCTTATTGTCACGAGTAGGCTTCAATGAAGTTATTGCGAAAAGCCCCTAGTCGCCACATTCCGGCGCCTGTTCAGGGAGGCTGGTACGGGAATTGAACCGTGCTGCTGGCCTGCCTTGGTCTGCTTTAAAAGCCAGCGATTTAGCCCAGTGTGCTAAACCAGCCCCACGTGTGTATGTGTGTGTGTGTGTGTGTGTGTGTATACAGTCAGAGGGCTTCCCTGACCTGTGGGGCTCGGTGTGGGCACTGGAAGCACTTGCTGAAGGAGACTGGCATTTGGCCAAAGAGGTTTGGGGCCCGTGAGGCTTGAGGTCAGACTGAAGATGCTTGTCAAACTCTGTGTGCTTCCGGAATGGTCAGGAAGGGTTTACCACTTGTATCTCATCAATGGTTTGTGGGCATGTCAAAGAGCTGGTCTGTGGTTTCCTTCTTGGCCCCAGTCACATTGTCATTCAATGTGTCTCTATCTTTATTCAGCGTGTCTCTATCTCCTTGGGTGATTTGTGCCTCTGCCTCTTTAGTCTGCCTATCTGTTTCTCCCTCCTACATGGCTCTCTTCTCTACCCATTCCCCCACCCAGTCTCCCCTCTCTAACTTCACCCCTCTTCTTGCTTTCTCCTTACTCAGGCTCTCTCTCTAAGATGGTAGTGGAAATGTTCGCCTTTTTGTTTTTGCAACAGTCTCTTCCTCTGCTCTGTATTTCTGTTTGGGGAGCTCAGGCCTTGGCTTGGTCAGGCTGCCTTGGTGAGTAAAGGCAGTGAATCAATAGATGGGATTCTCCCCACTTGCCTGGACGAGAGCAGCTCTGACATCACTTGAGACGCTCAACGCCATCCAGGACAAAGCAGCCAACTTGCTCAGCGCCCCATCCAGCACCTTCCATATTCATTCCCTCCACCACCGATGCACAGTGCCATCTACAAGATGCACTGCAGCAACTCGCCAAGGCTCCTTCCATAGCATCTTCCAAACTCGCAATCTCTACCACAGAGGACTGGGACACCAAATGTAGTGGAGCGCCACCTCGTGCAATCCCCCCCCCCTCCCCCTCAGCCGCACACCGGCCTGACTCAGAACTATAGGAGCGATTCTACGGTCGTGTTGTACCCAGCACAAATCCCGCTGTGTTGGGAGAATTCTGGAAGAAGCCTGAACCGGGATTTGCACCGAGTGCCAGCAGTTTGCTCCTGGCCTGCTCCGGTTCACGCCCTCGCTGGCCGCGAACCAGATTAGCATATCTAAATCCTCGGTTATATATATGCAGGATCGGTTTTTACACCTGATTTTCCCGGCTCCTGCAATTGACCCACCCGCGGCGCAACGTGAAGCTGGCGGGAATCACGCGATGGTCACACTGGGGGCCTCCGAGACAGGATGGAGGGGGCCTGAAAGGGGTAAAAGCATTTGGCGACCCCATTGCGGGGTGCCACACACCGAGGGCGGGTGGGGGGTATCTGTCAGCCTACTGAGATCATGGCGCCCGGATCGCTGAGGAGCTGAACCATCTGGCGTTTTTGGGTCCCGCACACCTCATTAACAGAGCAGTTCACCCCAGCCGTCAAGTGTGAGTGGATCGAGATCACATCACACCACCTGGCAGGAATCGCACCTCGTCTTCCACCGGCTACCACACTTTGGAAATCTTCTGGGAGAATTGGGCCCTATATCTTTTATATATTTTCTTACTATATTGGAGGGAAACAGGGACGTAGAGGCGATATCAATGGATTAATAATCCAGAGGCTCACTTTCTGGGGTTCAAATCCCACCACGACAGCTAGTGGAATTTAAATTTCATTGAGAAATGAAGTTTGAAGTTGAAAGTGAGTCTCAGTAATGGTGACCTGGAAGCTAATGTCGGTTGTTGCAAACACCCATCTGGTTCACTAATGCTCCTTTAGGGAAGGAAATTTGCCGTCCTTACCGGGTCTGGCCTACATGTGACTCCAGACCCACAGCAATGTGGTTGACTCGCAACTGCCCCTCTGAAATGGCTGAGCCAGACACTCAGTTCAAGGGCAATTAGGGATGGGCAACAAATGAGGGCCACATCCCATGAAAGCAGTTTTTAAAAAAATAGTCGTTCCTTCACTGTCGCTGGGTCAAACTCCTGGAACTCTGTCCTTAATGACATATACCATCATAGTTTCACCGCACAGAGAGGCCCTTCGGCCCATTGTGCTGCACTCCGGCCACCAAACTCCTATCCATTCTAATCCCATCTTCCAGCACTTGGCCTGTAGCCTTGTCTGCTTTGGCGTTTCAAATGCTCATCTAAATATTTAAATGTTATGAGGGTTCCTGCCTCTACCACCCTCTAAATTCTATCCTCAAATCTCCTGCCCTCACCTTAAACCTATGCTCCCTGGTCATTGACCCCTCGACAAAGGGGAAATGCTCCTTCCCATCTACACTGGGTGTATCTACACCACATGTATTGCAGCGGTTCAAAAAGGCAGCTGACCACCACCACCTTCTCGGGCTATTAGGGATGGGCAACACATGCTGGCCCAGCCAGTGACGCCTACACCCCATGAATGAATAATAAAAAAGAAAGATTGTCGCCCCAAAAGGTGTCAAAGCTGAGCCACTGACCCCACACAGCACAACCTACCATGGCCAACACACTCCCTGTATGTGCCATCACCACGTCAGACCTGATGGGTTAGCGGCGGTCGCTGCAAGTTTATCAAGTGATAATCTAGTCAGTGACCCATAAATGAATGAGAACCTTTGCAGCAGTAGTGTACGATGTGCAGTGGCTGTCCTGGCCAAGCAAATAGTGTTGCGTTGGTCAGGAAAGTCCTGGCTTTAATCCATGGCCTTGGTGTCCATTGGTTTTGGTTGCTGTGGTGGGGATGGATTGCTCCATGTTCCTGCCTCCTAACCATTACCGACTCGAATCAAAAGACTTTGATGTGTTTGCCCAGCGGATGTAGTGTTGGACCCGGCAGTTTCCCAGTTCAGATAGGGTGAGCGGCTGTTTGGGTGTGTGAACCGAGGGTATCCAGATGCTGCGGACCCATTGAGGGAGGGATGGGGCAGTATGACATCTGGTCTTGGTCTTCTGATAACCCAAACTCCTCGTTCTGTTGACTTTCCTGCAGCCACTGAAGACCCTGTCGAAGGTGCGCCCACTGCCAAACATATTCAACCTGTACACGATTCTCACCGTACTGCTTCAGTTTGCTGTCCATTTCGCCAGCTTAGTTTACCTGTACAAGGCGGCACAGAAATATTCCTCCTCCAGGTGAGACCCTCATTGTGTTTTTTCTTGTCTCCTGGTTCCACCCGGGGAACGGTGCAGAGCACAAATATACTTCTATCATTCCCCAATGTGTCTGTAAAAGTAAGGTACTTTTCCAGTGTTGGACGCCACAACAATTTAGTCACCCAATTTCAGTGTCGAATAAAGAAAAGGCCTGCATTTGTGTAGCGCCTTCCATAACCGCTATCACTGAAGTCGAGAGTGTAGTTCCCTGTAATGTACCGATTTGGGTTGAGGCTGTCCGAGGCTTGTGGAAAAACTAATCTTTCTCCGCACCCAGTTTCCGATAACCAGCATAATCTAATTGATTTGGCGTGTTTTGTCCTTTTAATCGCCCAGTAAGTGCGATGCCGCTGGAGCCAAGGCTCGCGTCTGCTCCGTCATTTAATGAGATCATGATTGAGATGAGGAGAAATTACTTCACTGAAAAGATTGTGAATCTTTGGAATTCTCCACCCCAGGGGGCTGTGAATGCTCCATCGTTGAATGTATTTAAAACTGGGATAGACAGATTGTTGGTCTCTTGGGGAACTCGGGGATGTGGGGAGAGGGTGGGGAAATGGAGTTAAACCCAAATCAGCCATTTGTATTGAATGGCGGAGCAGGCTCAATGGGCCATGTGGTTTACGCCTCCTTCTTAGGTTCTTGTATTCATGTCCTCATGTCGACTAGCACAAGCTAACTGGGCTGGAATTGTCGGGGGGGTGGTGGTCAGGGAAGGTTATGAGCATTTACAACCTCTGGGCCACAGAGGGGGAAAGGTTGTTGGGGCTCCAATTCAGTCTTTCCGCTTTAACATTTGTCCAGGTGGATACTGGGATTGGGGTCAGTTGTGATGCCTTCCATTGTCAACTTGCTCAACCAACACTCCATAAAACATTGGAGCAGGTCGGCCATTCGGCCCACGTCTGCTCCGTCATTCAATAAGAGCATGACTGATGTGATAATCCTCGACCCCACTCTCAGCATCGGCCCTGTCAAACCCCTGAGAATCCAATATGTCTCAATAAGGTCGCCTCTCTCATTCTAAACTCCAATGAGTACAGGCTCAACCTCTCCTCATAAGAAAATCCCTCCATACCCGGGATCAACCTCGTCAACCTTCTCTGTTCTGCCTCCAATGCTCGCATATCTTTCCTTAGATAAGGAAAACTGTTCACAATATTCCAGGTGTGGCCTTGTGTAGTTTGAGCAGGATTTCCCTATTTTTAGACTCTATTCCCTTTGAAATAAAGGCCAACATGCCAATGGCCTTCCCTGTCAGCCGCTGAACTTGCACGCGAGCTTGTGATTGATGCAAGAGGACCCCCGAAAACCCTCCCAGCTGAGACTTTCTGCAGTCTTTCTCCATTTAAATAATATTCCGCTCCCCTGACAGGAAGCCGTCCACCACCACAGTACTGTCTCCCAGTGAGGGTTTGCAGTATCTGGAGAGGAAGGTGTAACGTTTTGACGTTGCTGAATAAATGGCTCACTATTCAGTTCCACTGGGTATGTACTTACAGAACCAACATGTGTTGCAGCCAGTAAGTTACCTGTGAGCTGCTGAGGCACAGAGGCTGATTTACCTTTAATAAGAGGTTTGGAATGTGATATTGGAATATTACGGCTCCCGTGGTTTGTGTTTTGATTTTACCGCCAGCCTTGTTTCCTTTTCCAGCACAGAGGGGTTTGTGGATTTGTACAAAGAGTTTGAGCCCAGCCTGGTAAACAGCACTGTGTACATCATGTCCATGTCAATGCAGATGGCCACTTTCGCCATTAATTACAAGGTAAGAGGGCGGATTAGTGTACACCAGCTGGGAACTGACCGACTGAGCGGCACAGTGGTTAGCACTGCTGCCTTACAGCGCCAGGCTACCTGGGTTCGATTCCTGCCTTGGGTCACCGTCTGTGTGGAGTTCGCCCGTGTGTGCGTGGGTTTTCAGTGCAAAGATGCGCAGGTTAGGCCGATTGGCCCTAATAAATTGCCCCTTGGTGTCCAGAAATGTATGGGTTAGGTTACGGGGATAGGGTGGGGTGCGCTGGGGAGTGGGCTTGACAGAGTGCTCTTTCGGAAGGGTGGGTGCAGACTCCTGCACTGTACGGGGATTATCTATAGGGCAGCACGCACGGTGGTGCAGTCGTTAGCACTGCTGCCTCACAGCGCCGAGGTCCCAGGTTCGATCCCAGCTCTGGGTCACTGCACATTCTCTCCGTGTTTGCGTGAGCTTCGCCCCCCCACAACCCAACGTGTGCAGTTTAGGTGGATTGGCCATGCTAAATTGCCCCTTAATTGGAAAAACTGAATTGGGTACTCTAAATTCATTTCATTTTCATTTTTCATTTCAAATTTATAAAAAGTATTTCTATGTATGACCCGGGTGGAATCGTCACTAGCCTTTAATCATTGATTGCCGTGCTGGTCACTACACTGCCTCCTAGCTGCGGTGCCAGTAATGGCCTTTAAGTTACTGAGGCAGATTCAATTCTAGATTTGTGTTGGATCGTGAGACAGTTTAATTACCACTTTAATCTTTTCACCCTATACAGACGGTTCGGAGGGTATGAAAGGCTGTTTTGAAACACCCCCTGGTTCTAAGCTGGGCCTTGTGTTATGTTTTCAGGGTCATCCGTTTATGGAGAGCCTGCGGGAGAACAAGCCCTTGCTGTGGAGCATTGTGATTTCAGGCCTCGCTATTTTGGGATTGCTGACTGGCTCGTCTGCAGAGTTCAACGAACAGTTTGGGCTGGTGGAAATCCCAACAGAGGTACTGACCGGAAGTCCGCTGACTCCGAATCTCTCGGATGGAGGCAGCACCGTTTGATCTTGAACGGGGGGCGGGGGGGGGGAAGGAAAGCTGATTCTTCCCCCCCCCCCCCAATTCTGAGGATAGAATTGTGATATAAATGGCTGAAGAGGGGTTGGTTTTGACTGGGGCAACGATGCTGGAGCCAAGAGGATTAATTCTGACTAGGAGAAGAGGTAGTGTGAACTAAAGTGGACGTAAGAGGGAGGGGAGTGATTTTCGGAGACTTTGAGCAATCTGCAAGTGGTGTTAAGGAGTAACGAGAGCAGGGGCTCATTGCGACTTGAGAAATAACGGGATTGTTTTTCCCAGAAGGAACAGAGAATGTTTTCCCACAAGGAAAAATTAGTCTGCAGCATTTAAAAGTCAATATTAGAAAGGGAAATAGTGTCACGGAAGTTGGGCTCAGCAGCAGTTTAGCGGCAGCACAGCGAGATGGTCTGTGTAACCACCCCCCCCGTGCTGCAGTTTCCTGGCTTTCTAACCTGCCGTGCGTTTCCAGCCCCCTCTGCCTTTAGCTCAGTCGTCCGACTTTCACGTTTTCTCTCTAGCCCTGCCTGGGATCTGCAGCAGCTCCCTTCAGAGCTGCTTTGTGCTTAAAAACCATACAGCAGTTGTCAAGCACATTGAATTTCTCCCAATCCCAGCCCTTGCCGCGTGTTCACCATACCCTCTGACCTTCCCCTCTCTGAGGTTGAGCGTGATGTTCTCTGCAAAGGACTCAGCTTTGTACCCTTGGGTCCCCACCTCAGTGAATTCCAGGCTCGACACGATGTTGAACTTCTTTCGTCACCTTCGTCTCCGTGCCCACTTCTTTGGGCAAGAACCCCGCCCCTTTCCACTGATCCTTTCATGTGCCTCCAAGTGGACCCCCCCCCCCCCCCCCCCGGGACAATTACTTGTCCTTTATCTTTTCATTGAGAACTGTCGACAGGACATTGGCTGTCTTAATTTTTCTGCCCCCCTCACCCATTCCAACCTCTCTCCTTCTGAAATGGTATCTGTGGCCATTAGCACCCAGTTTCCCTGGGCTTCTGTGACTATGACTCATCTTTCATTCTCACTCCACAGTATAAATATTTCCCACTCTCTCTGTCTGTTAGCTTTGACAAAGAGTCATCGGACTGGAAACGTTCGCTCTTTTCTCTGCCTACAGATGCTGCCAGACTTGCTGAGAATTTCCAGCATTTTCCCTTTCGTGTCAAGCACATTGAGTTCAGGCAAACGGCACCAGGGGCAGCAGAGAGGTCAACACCGCTTTTGACCCTGTGTTGCCTGCGACCCAGCAGTCCTCTGTTGTGGCACACTGCAGTGGATAAGAGAAGGGTGTAAATCAGTCAGCGTCAATCGGTGGGTCCCTGCTGGAAAGTTGCCAATCAAAGTTGATTGTGGTGCACACTATAGTCGAATGCCTGCAGGCACCTTGCTGTGGCTGACTATATTCTGTGAAAGTACCCACTGGGATCGACTAGAGGGGCGATCAGCACTAGGAGAGACATGTAACATTTAAGCCAGAGCTGTTGGGAAACAGAATTGGGCAAAGAGCCAAGATTAATTCTTCTTTCTCTGCTGCAGCTGAAGGTGGTGATTGGCGAGGTGCTCGTGGCCGACTTCCTGGTGGCACTTGGGCTGGACCGAATGCTTCAGGCGTTGCTGGGGAGCAGCAGACTTCACGTGCCTTCCTGATGGCGGAGCTGGCAGGCTGACCAGTCCTTTCTCTGCTCTGTGCTAGCCCACAGCTGGCTTGTTGCCCCAGTGAGAGATTTCAGGGCGAGGGGGTGGGGGGCTCAGTGCCAAGCCACTCCCCCCTCCACCCCCGCACCGATGGACTTTTAACTCGCCAACTGTTTTCGTAGATGGTTTTTGATATAAAAACAAAATCAACTGGTATTTTCATACCCCCCAAAAAAAAAGAATTCTGGATGAGGAAAAAATGAAATAAATCCATGTACAGTTTGAGTGTTTGTGAATTCAGCCACTCGCCGCCGCCCCCCCCCCCCCCCCCCCCCACATCTCTTTGCTTATTATGGAATATGAAATCTTCATCACCGCTGCCCGATTTAGTTTTGTAAACTAACCACCAAGACTTGTGTCTTCACTTGATTTAATTTAATTACCTCGGAGGTGAAGGTTTTCCTCATGTACTTCATCTGTTGGCCAGTCTCTGCTCTGCAGGAGGTGGGTGGGTGAATTCCTGTTACCCTCCAGTCAGTTAGCTGTGTTTCTCCAACTCTGGGCATTCCCCCCCCCCCCCCCCCCCCCCCCCACCACCACTGGCAGGCAGGCCGTCAGCTGTGGAATTCTCTCCTCACTTGCACTCCTGAAAACGTGCCCCTTGCATCAACAATGTTGTGATGTCTGTTCGACCCTGGCACACCCTAGTCCTCTTGCACTCCCTATTATCCCTCTCACCGACCCTCTGCCGTGGCTCCTGTAACACAGACCAGTGAGCGCAGTGAACCAAATCCTTTCACAGTGGAGTGACGTCACTCCTCAACTTGGAGGTTCTACAGCTGCTGATGCGCATGCTGTGGGTGAGTCTTCAAAATCAGCTGGACTGAAAAGATCAGTTCTGCCCACCCCCAACACACACACACCTGCACTCAGTGAAACTGTGTCTTTACTTTTGCTGAACTATTTCCATAGTTTCTTTGCACCACTTCAGAACCATCCTCATGTAATACGGGAAACGGGACTGCCAAATTATGCATGGCAAGATCCCACAAACTGCAATGTGCTACTTGACCCCAGTTTTACTGGATGTTGGTTAAAGAAATCTCCCCAATCAAGGTTCATTTACAGCTCCTGCACTAAAATGTCTCTAATCAAAGTCCCAAATTATATCCTTTGTCCTCTACATTTCTGCAACCTTTGACAATAGTTAATCAGGTCATCTTCCTCCCCGAATGTCTCTGCTCTGTTGCCCAATTGGATGGGAGCGCCTCACCTGCTTCCACTCTTGTCTATCTGACGGTAACCAGACAATCTGAAGTGCCCGAATCCTCTTCTGTGTGCTTCTCCTTCTCATCGAAAGATATGGTGTCAGGTTCCACATGTATGGTGCCAACACCCAACTCAACCTCACCACCAACTTCCCTCGATGACTCCCCAGCCAGATTATTCAGTTCTGGATGAGTGACAATTTCCTCTTGAAAGGTGCTATATAAATAAATGTGAGTTTAACCAGAGTTATGACTATTTCATTGCCCTCCTGGCTAGATTCCTGTCCTCCACCTTCCATAAGCTTCAGCTCATCTAAATCTTCACTCCGTGCATCCTCACCCATTCAACACTGACCTTCATGCCTCTCGGGCCCCCACTGAAACCTCAAATTCAAATCCCATCTATACTGGGCCCCTTTCTCTCTCTCTCTCTCTCTCTCTCTAACCTCCAGTCCTCCAAGAATTCTGCTCCTCTGACATGGGCTTTGTCTACAACTCGCATACCCCCTTCACCCCACCATGGGCAGCAGTGTCTTCATGTGGTCTTGCCTATAAACCCTGGAATTCCTGCCCCTTCTCTCCGAATTAGGGAATTGAGTCTGATGTCTTACACTTGGAAATATTCATGGTGAGAAATGTGAAGAAAATAAAGGCTGGCCAAAACGCTTGGAAGCTGGAGGAAGAATTTGGTGCTGGGATTAATGCCTTCTGTTCAGCTGCGGGCACGTCCATGCAGGCCGGTTGGGAATTGTCTGCCATGTGCCCAGAAACCTTGCAGTTGCCAGATGATGGACTGGGAGATTGTTTCGGGGGTACAAATGACACCTGATGAGGGCTCGTGGCCAAATCATTTTCCTGGTTTGAATTTGATGGTCATGTTTATATATTAAAGAATTGTGAATGGGGTGCACATTTGCTGTTTGCGTGGAAGATGAAGGTTGGATTCAGTCAATCAGGAGTTTGTGGCGCTAGAAGTGAGGTTTTGGGTCTCGGGATTGAAGTTTGAACCTGAAATTTGGGTGAGAGTTGGTTATTATAACTTGATATGCACCATCTTATGCTAAGACATCACAAGGTGCTTCACAGTAACCTTGCTGCATAGATGATGCAAGCAGTCTCATTCTACTGCAAAATGGAGATCAATCTCCATTAAGCACGGTAGCATGGTGGTTAGCATAAATGCTTCACAGCTCCAGGGTCCCAGGTTCGATTCCCGGCTGGGTCACTGTCTGTGCGGAGTCTGCACGTCCTCCCCGTGTGTGCGTGGGTTTCCTCCGGGTGCTCCGGTTTCCTCCCACAGTCCAAAGATGTGCGGGTTAGGTGGATTGGCCATGCTAAATTGCCCGTAGTGTCCTAAAAAGTAAGGTTAATGGGGGGATTGTTGGGTTACGGGTATAGGGTGGATACGTGGGTTTGAGTAGGGTGATCATTGCTCGGCACAACATAGAGGGCCGAAGGGCCTGTTCTGTGCTATGTTCTATGTAATCTGTTTGCAGTGGTAATTAAGGGAGAGATGTGACCAGGACCCTGGGACAATTACCCACACTAAATAGCGCCATGGGTCATCACTAGACCTGGACTGAAGCACATCCAAATTTCACACGTCCTTTATTTCTTCAAAAGGGTCAGGATGCTCAATAGAACCATAAAGCACAAGAGGCCATTGGGTCCATCACACCCACATTGGTTCTCCTCTGCCTCCCACTTCCCCCTTGCTCCTCAATCGGGACCTGGGATTCATGTCACATTACATTCACTCCCCACCATCTGGCCTGGGCTTGCAAAATCCTACCAACTGTCCTGGCTTGAGATAATTCACACCTCTAACCTGGGGTTACCCCTATCTCTGGATCTGTAAAGACTGAATGACCTCCAAATGCTCGCATTCTAAGCATTGTCTGGCATCCTTGAATTTGTCTATATATATATATATACTCCAGGGAAAAAATGCCCAGCCCCTCCTTATAACTCAAACCATCAAGTCTCAGTAGCATTCTAGTAAATCATTCTGCACTATTTCTACTGTGGGGCAGTACAGTAGCACAGTGGTTAGCACAGTTGCGTCACAGCTCCAGGTTCAATTCCCGGCTAGGGTCACTGTACGGAGTCTGCACGTTCTCCCCTTGTCTGCGTGGGTTTCCTCACACAGTCCAAAGATTTGCGGGTTAGGTGGATTGGCCATGGTAAATTGCCCTTAGGTTAGGTGGGGTTGCTGAGTTACAGGGATAGGGTGGAGGTGTGGGCTTAAGTAGGGTGCTCTTTCCAAGAGCCAGTATTTGCTGACGATACGACCATAGTGGGCTGGATCTCAAATAACGACAAGTCAGAATACAGGAGAGAGATAGAGAACCTGGTGGAGTGGTGTAACAACAACAATCTCCCTCAATGCCAGCAAAACTAAAGAGCAGGTCATTGATTTCAGGAAGCAAAGTACTGTACACACCCCTGTCAGCATCAACAGGGCCGAGGTGGAGATGGTTAGCAGTTTCAAATTCCTAGGGGTGCACATCACCAAAAATCCGTCCTGGTCCACTCACGTCGACGCTATCACCAAGAAAGCACAACAGCGCCTTTACTTCCTCAGGAAACTAAGGAAATTCGGCATGTCCACATTAACCCTTACCAACGTTTACAGATGCACCATAGAAAGCATCCTATTGGGCTGCATCACAGCCTGGTATGGCAACTGCTCGGCCCAGGACCGCAAGGAACTTCAGAGAGTCGTGAATACCGTCCAGTCCATCACACGAACCAGCCTCCCATCCATGGACTCCATCTACACCTCCCGCTGCCGGGGGAAAGCAAGCAGCATAATCAAGGATCCCTCCCACCCGGCTTACTCACTCTTCCAACTTCTTCCATCAGGCAGGAGATACAGAAGTCTGAGAACACGCACAAACAGACTCAAAAACAGCTTCTTCCCCACTGTCACCAGACTCCTAAATGACCCTCTTATTGACTGACCTCATTAACACTACACCCATACCAGCCTCCCCGGAATGTGGCGACTAGGGGCTTTTCACAGTAACTTCATTGAAGCCTACTCGTGACAATAAGCGATTTTCATTTTCATGCTTCATCCGATGCCAATGCTTATGTAGTTACATTGTATACCTTGTGTTGCCCTGTCATGTATTTTCTTGAATTTTGTTTAATTCCCTTTTCTTCCCATGTACTGAATGATCGGTTGAGCTGCTTGCAGAAAAATACTTTTCACTGTACCTCGGTACACGTGACAATAAACAAATCCAATCCAATCCAGTACAGACTCAATGGGCCGAATGGCCTCCTTCTGCACTGTAAATTCTATGATAATATCCTTTCTATAATAGGATGACCAGAATTGTACACAATATTCCGAGTGTGGCCTTATATTTCTTGTACAACTTCAACAAGACGTCCCAACTCGTGTATTCAGTGTTCTGACCAATGAAACTGAGCATGCTGAATGCCTTCTTCACCACCCTGTCCACCTGTGACTCCACATTTAAGGAGCTATGAACTTGGACTCCAAGATCTCTTTGTTCCAGAACTCTGCCCAACACCCTACCATTAACTGAGTAGGTCCTGCCCCGATTCGATCCACCAAAATGCGTCACCTCACATTATCTAAATTAAACTCCATTTGCCATTCATCAGCCCACCGGCCCAATTTATGCCTTCTCTCTGCTTCCTGTTAGCGAACCAATCTTCAATCCATACCAATATGTGACTTCCTATAACATGACTTTTTATTTTCCGCAATCACCTTTGATGTGGCAATTTATCAAATGCCTTCTGGAAATCTAACCAGTACATCCACTGGTTCCCCTTTATCCACAGCACATGTTACTTCCTCAAAGTACTCCAGTAAGTTGGTTCAACATTATTTCCCTTTCAGAAAATTACGTTGACTCTGCCTGATTACCATGAGCTTATCCAAGTACCCCACTGTAAGGTATTTAATAAAAGCTGGAAAATTAAAACCAATGGTTCAAACACCTCACCAGACACTTCTTTTAAGACCCTCGGATGAAGTCCATCAGGACCCGGGCTCGTCAGCCCGCAGCTTCCAACAGTTTACTCGGTACCACTTCTCTGGTGAAGCTAATCTTCCTGCATATCTCCCTCCCTTCCATTTCCTGGTTTATGGCTGCTTCTGGGATGTTAATTGTATTCTCCGTGGTAAGGACTGATGAGAAATTTTTGCAATTCATCTGCCATCTCCTTGCTTTCCATTATCAATTGTGCAGACTCGTTCTCCATAGGATCAGAGTTCACTTTCTTAACCCTTATTGTTTAAATATTTATAAGGACTCTTATCTGTTTTTATATTTCTGGCTTGCATTCTCTCGTACTCTAATTTTTCTCTCCATATTAATCTTTCAGTCACCCTTTGCTGTTCCTTATATTCTGTCCAGCCTGTCATCTGTCCTTGCACAATTTTATTCTTTTTTGGTTGATACTATCTTTAACCTTTCTAGTTAACCACGGAGGGTGGGTCCGTCTCTCGGGATCTTACTCGCTGGAATGTAGCTATTCTGTGCATTCTGATATATCACCGTAAATGTTTGCCACTGCATCTCTACTGACCGATCCCTTGACCGAATTTGCCAATTTGATTACAGCCAGGTCTGTGATTCCGACCCCTTCTTCCAGTAAGCGCATGGTTTGATAAACCAGTTAAGTTACTTGTTCTGGTTAATATGGGTACTAATCCGTTCTACAAGAATGGCATCAACTGAAATTTAAAGTTGTGCGGTAGATTTTATTTTTAAAATAAATTTACAGTACCCAATTGATTTTTTCCAATTAAGAGGCAATTTAGCGTGTTCAATCCACCTACCCTGCACATCTTTGGGTTGCGAGGGTGAAACCCATGCAAACACGGGGAGAATGTGCAAACTCCACACGGACAGTGACCCAGAGCCGGGATCGAACCTGGGACCTCGGCGCCATGAGACTGCAGTGCTACCACTGCGCCACCGTGCTGCCCTGTGCGGTAGATTTTAAATGTCCATTCTGCAGTTTAATGTGAACAAAGTTTACCCATTATGCCATCAACTTCTAAGCTGCAAAATCACCTTGGCAGCTTCGCAACGACACTCAAACTGTCTCATACCGTATCTTAAAACCTACCATCCGTCCCCTCCCTTTCCTGCCGACTCGTGATTCCCACACAAGTGTCTAATCTCTAATCTGCAGACGTGAAAGGAGACGGCGAGGATCAGTGACCTATTTGAGCAGCAGAGCTCAATCTGCTCCCTCAGCTGGCACCCAGTTGCATCCATTTTCTGGCTGAATGCACCGGACACAAAGATCAGGAATGGGAAAGTCATGCGTTTTTCCCTGACCCACCCCAGGAGGGGTGAGCTCTAATTGTCATCTCCCTGTTATTAGTTGATCTCAACCAAGATAACAGGGCAGAGAACGGTGTAGTCTTTCTGATGCAGCTCTGTGCAGCCCAGGAACTCTCAGTGCCACGTCGCCCCCGAGTTACCGAGCGGCTCAGAACACAGAGAGGAATTTACCACCCTCCTTGCCATAAGGCCTCCAAATATCACTCCCAGTCAGACATTAACTTGGCGATAGCATCAACCAACCATACCATGAGGTGCAAGTGCCTGAAGGGGGATAGAATACAACAGGACATGGACTATTTTCCATAACTGTTTAATAATTGTTAAAAACTGGTTTGTGGAAACCACAGGATAACTTCGAAATCAGACACAAAGAATGTGGGAGGTGTTGATTCTGAGTACAGATATACATGTAGAAGATTCACAAGTGACTTCATCTCACTTGTCACCCAAGGTGAAACAACCCTTTAACAAATTATAATCATATGAACAGACTTTGTAATGTAGACCTGTCTCCTGATTGGCTACAACACCAAACCTGAGCCAAGGGGATCAACAAAGCAGAACGAACGATTTAAAACACAAAGCGTACCACACACACACTGAAGGAAGGTCGATGGGGGTCTCGCTAGCTAGCTGGTGAACCAAGGAGTTCATCCCCTGCTGCACTGTGGGTAGAATGAATTCACTGGATATCTATTTCGCTGCCAATTAGGAGGGTTGCACGGACACCCGTCAGTCAGCCGGGTTGTACAAAATGTTCTTCATACTCATTCAACTACATAAAACCGCTTCACATCCTGCCTGGTTACACCAGCCAGCTGGCAGTGACAGCAAGGTTTCAGATATTAAACCTCCCCAATAATGCGACCATCACTTTCCTGTCTCTCGTAGGTCCCATCATTCACACTCTAAACTAACTCAGACTAACCTCTATAACTGGCTTCCGCATTATGCTAGGGGTCACTTTGATACGGAGATATATTTTATAAAGGAATGCATCTCTGTGCATGATGCAGCGGGCTCCACTTGAGTATAGTACCTGCAGTAACAAACCAAATCTCAGCAGCAAGGGAGTAAGGTGACTGCACAGGGTCAATCTCAAACTGAGCCCAGGCTGCTTCTATGAAAAGGGTTTTGTTACAGCTCACAGTGATGCCCATGCACAACATCATGGCTTTTAGCTTCAAGGAATCAGAGGTAAGAATCGGCTGCAAGCCCAACGGGGTGAGGAGGCTTCATCCTGAGGTTCTGTCAGACTCGCTCTGGGATCTGTACTCTAGGAGGCTGTTGGAGGAAGTCTGGCAGCTGCGGTTTTCTCCGTCATGAAGCTGTAGTTGTACTGAAATGACAACGGTTACACAGGTTAGTGGCAACGTTCTGCCTCTTTGTCCTCGTCAGCTAGGAGGTTGGCTCCATGTCTGTGAATGAATAACCCGCCCGCATGTGCTAAGGAACCGTACTGGTCAGAAAGACTCAGGCTGGTATCTTGGGTTGTGCTCAGATAGCCTCATTAATACAGAGACAGGAGTGTCTATTACTGGCCTCCACACATACACGTTCAGAGGGCAGGATCAAGCTCAGCTACCTGTCCCTCACAGGCCCAACATCCGGCAACCCCCACCTCTGCTCACATTAACCCAGTAAGAAGTCTTACAACACCAGGTTAAAGTCCAACAGGTTTGTTTCAAACACGAGCTTTCGGAGCACGGCTCCTTCTTCAGGTGAAGAAGGAGCCGTGCTCCGAAAGCTCGTGTTTGAAACAAACCTGTTGGACTTTAACCTGGTGTTGTAAGACTTCTTACTGTGCTCACCCCAGTCCAACGCCGGCATCTCCACATCATGGCTCACATTAACCCAGGGCCATTTTGGTGAGGGCACAGCGGGAGGGGGGGGGGGGGGGGGGGGGGAGAAATATGGGCATTCACTCACAAAATCATTATTGTAGCGAAAACCGAAGGGTCTTCACTTTCTTCAGCGACCTCTGGTACTCAGAATCTTCAGCTGTGGTTTTCTTCAAGGCCTCGACAAAAACCGTGCGCTTATCGCGATTCACTGCCATCCTAAACCACCCCTCCCACCTGCTATCCCTTCACTGACCGTTCTCAATCGAATCAACCTTACCCCCTGACCAACGTGCTCACTTTATCCTCCAGTCTGACCCACCGATACCTGCCAGCTCCATGCAAGTGCAGCACTCCTTCTCACTTCAAACTCAAAATAGCCCGCTAGAATCGGGGAAAAAAACACCCCCCTCACCCGCTTCCAGCCCACGGCTATGCCAAGGAGGACGGGCCCCGAGGTAAAGAGGGAGAAACAGGGACTGGGTGATACAATCCATGGCCAACGTCGCGAGCCCAACCAGGGCGGAAGGAGCCAGAGACATGTAAATAGTCATAAGGTTCCTTCTTTGAATATGTATATTTTTTCTTTCTGTTTTGTATGTCGCTCCTTGTTTATCCGAAGGAACTCTGTAAATATGCAAGCATTAACCTTTCAGTGATTGCTGAACCGTGCATCATAAAAAGATGAAAATCAATAAAAACATTTTTTTTAAATTAATGAGCTCCACTCTGATGTGGGGCTCCTTCCTGTACTTTATTTGACACTGATGCAGGCAGTTCACAAGGACAAAAGGAGCCAGTTCACCAGTTCCACAGGTGAACTGGCAAGAGTTGGTACCAGGAGCTTAATGTCTGAACAAGAGCCGGAGTCCCACTTCCAATCAACGTGTGGTAGGTGGACAGGAAGCAAATGCGGCTGTAAAAATTGTCTAAGGCCAGCACACGGTTTACCAGTGTAAAAAACAAACTTTGCCGGCACTTTGGACTTACCTCATTCTCTATCTCTGCGTGGCTTTTAATTTGAAAATTTCTGATGTTAGCATTGGGTACCTGCAGAGAGACACCAATGAGTTACAGCACTCGGTATCATTATAATGCAGCACGACACACCAACATTTTAGAATTGAATAGGGTGACAAGGGTCGCAATGTATTGCAGCTCCCAGTTTGCCTTATGTTTGTCCCGATGAGGTTGATTGAACCACTGTGCCTGTGAATAGGACATCCATCCAGCCTCAACAACTACTTATCATAGATTATCATAGAATTTACAGTGCAGGAGGCCATTCGGCCCATCGAGTCTGCACCGGCTCTTGGAAAGAGCACCCTACCCAAGGTCAACACCTCCACCCTATCCCCATAACCCAGTAACCCCACCCAACACTCAGGGCAATTTTGGACACTAAGGCCAATTTATCACGCCAATCCACCTAACCTGCACATCTTTGGACTGTGGGAGGAAACCGGAGCACCCGGAGGAAACCCACGCACACACGGGGAGGATGTGCAGACTCCGCACACACAGTGACCCAAGCAGGAATCGAACCTGGGACCCTGGAGCTGTGAAGCAATTGTGCTATCCACAATGCTACCGTGCTGTCCAGTAGTACCATACTACTTACGTTCGTGACGTTTGCTGCCACAGCAGCTGCTGGGGGCGAATTTGCTGGATATGTGGACGCAGTCCATGTGACGCCACTGCCAACCACAGGTAGCTGCTTGCATCAAGGAATAGGGCCAGCCATAACATTGAGCAATGTGAAGATACTTAAACAAGTGCAGCATCAATAGAATGGGTTTTTCTTTGGCCAGAATTCACAGAATGCCAAATCCCAAATCACCTGCCTGTGATTGGGATTTACTTACCATCCTGCTCGATGCCTACTCGCGACCCCTCACCACCTCCCACCACCCTGAAGCCCCGTCGTCTACAGGCAGTGGGTGGGGGGGGGAGGGGGCAGCATTTACCGGGCCCCCAGCGGTGACGTCAGCGGCACTGCGTCTACGCCTGCCGTGGAGTGGCAGCTGACCTCCTGTTCCAGGCTTATAATGATGATGTCGGCCACCAGCTTTCTGTTCCAGTGTGGTGACAGGAGATACAGTGTACATTATATATTTCTAGAGCACCTTTAATGTAATAAGATGTTCCAAGGCACCTAAAAGTATGACACCAAGCCATGCAAGGAGATATTAGATCAAGTGCTTTGTCAAAGAAATGGGTTAATAAGGAGTTAAAGGGGGAAGGTGGAGAGATAGAGGGGGGTTTATGGAGGGTATTGCAGAACTTCAGGCCTTGCAGCTCAGGCACGGCCATCAATGGTGGAGCGATTAAAATCGGAGATATACAATAGCAGAGGTTTTACTTTTTGCTCTATAAGGAGTCTCTGAAATTCCCCTCCCTGCTCCCTTTGGGGAGTGGGTGTTACGGGACCCAGTCCAAACACTCCTCCAATTGCTGACAGGGCTTTGCGCGATAGTTTCCTGTTTCTCCCCACCCATTTTCACAACAATCAATTAAATGGGGAGGTGGTGGCGTATTGTCACTGGGCTAGTAATCCAGAGATCCAGAATAATCCTCTGGATGCTACAGGTGGCAGTTAGGGATGGACAACGAATACCGGCCTGACCAGCGATGCCCACATTTGTGTGCCAAGAACATTATAACTGGCACGACAAAACTCTCATTTTGAAGGAGTTGCTGCGTTTCACTCTCCCAGAGTTAACCGCCCCCAATCTCCACACATACTCTAGTCCTGGGATAGCAAGCAGTAGTAGAGGGCTGGTCCCTGGCCATGGGCGAGCAGCGAGGGTGTGGCGGGGGGGGGGGGGGGGGGGGGGGCAAGGAGGGGGGTGCAGTCAGCAGGGGGAAGGCTGGAAACTGGACGTGGTCAGTAACAAGGGGTGGACAGTGGGCTCAGGAGAGCAGTCAGTAGCAGGAGCCAAGCCCTGAACGCAGGTGGGCTTTCTGGTCTGAAAAGGCTGAGAACCAATTCACAGCAGATTGACACTACCCACCCTCTCGATCTCTGCTATAGAGAGCTGACAGTAACTGGTGGAGTGTACTAAATGACAAGAAGAAAACTCTTCACTAAATTCTCATTCTGTTCTGCAAGCCCTGCAAACGTATCATTGCTGCATCAGCAGATTGCCCAGCAGACAGTAAGGAGTATGGAAATTAAACCAAGCTCTTTCTAATGTCTGATTCAACAAAAACCTATTGGAGGAGAGGCAGATTTAGAACTCACTGCGGCTTCATTAAGACGAAGGCTACTGCGCTGGCTTGGGCTGTACTCACATTCATGGTGCTTTCGAATCTGGGATGCAGAACAAATGGGACACCATCCATCGCTGCCAAATAAGAGAAAAGAAACAAGGTGGGTTGTGAACAGGTCCATTATTTTAACTTACCACAGCTAGTCAAAACTACACCGCCACCTTTAGAAGCCAACTCCCACTCATGGTATGATCCACTGGTGTCAGCCTCGCTGATGCTGCATCAGGGTACAAGCCTACCCTTGAAAGTCAATAGGCTATTTGACTTTGAGGTGCATCACTGCCAAGCCCCATGGGGCTGGTTTAGCACACTGGGCTAAATCGCTGGCTTTTAAAGCAGACCAAGGCAGGCCAGCAGCACGGTTCAATTCCCGTACCAGCCTCCCCGGGCAGGCGGCGGAATGTGGCGACTAGGGGCTTTTCACAGTAACTTCATTGAAGCCTACTCGTGACAATAAGCGATTGTCATTTCATTTCATTTCATTTTCCCATCCCAGCATGTGTACAGTCGTGCACTTTCCAGCAGGTTAAATCCCCTGGGGAGCATTCCCCCCTCTTCCTCCAAGGTGGGCAGCTGATTAGTGTGGATCAAGGAGGGTGCGATGCAATGTTATGAGAGGTAGCGAGATTCACAGAGCAGTCGGCAGGGAGGTTTCCCTCTTGTGAGAGAGATCCACGAGCACTGCGGCAATCGCTTCCTCATCACGTATCGCAGAGGTTACGCTTCCCACAGGGATTGCCACCATTAGGGGAGGTGGTGTAAAACATTTACTTTAGAGAAGAACCACAACAGGGCTGGGAAGCTTAGAGAGACGCGAGAGGAGGGCTTTACGGTTAAGAGTACAGTTCTCATTTTTAAATTTGTGCTACACAGAGAGCTGCTGAGTACAGCTCGATCCATCCCTCCCAACACTGGCCCCTCGATCCATCCCTCCCAACACTGGCCCCTCGATCCATCCCTCCCAACACTGGCCCCTCGATCCGTCCCTCCCAACACTGGCTCCTCGATCCATCCCTCCCAACACTGGCTCCTCGATCCATCCCTCCCAACACTGGCCCCTCGATCCGTCCCTCCCAACACTGGCCCCTCGATCCATCCCTCCCAACACTGGCCCCTCGATCCATCCCTCCCAACACTGGCCCCTCGATCCATCCCTCCCAACACTGGCTCCTCGATCCATCCCTCCCAACACTGGCCCCCTCGATCCATCCCTCCCAACACTGGCCCCTCGATCCATCCCTCCCAACACTGGCCCCTCGATCCATCCCTCCCAACACTGGCCCCTCGATCCATCCCTCCCAACACTGGCCCCTCGATCCATCCCTCCCAACACTGGCTCCTCGATCCATCCCTCCCAACACTGGCCCCTCGATCCGTCCCTCCCAACACTGGCCCCTCGATCCATCCCTCCCAACACTGGCTCCTCGATCCATCCCTCCCAACACTGGCCCCTCGATCCGTCCCTCCCAACACTGGCTCCTCGATCCGTCCCTCCCAACACTGGCTCCTCGATCCGTCCCTCCCAACACTGGCTCCTCGATCCATCCCTCCCAACACTGGCCCCTCGATCCATCCCTCCCAACACTGGCTCCTCGATCCGTCCCTCCCAACACTGGCTCCTCGATCCATCCCTCCCAACACTGGCCCCTCGATCCATCCCTCCCAACACTGGCCCCTCGATCCATCCCTCCCAACACTGGCTCCTCGATCCATCCCTCCCAACACTGGCTCCTCGATCCATCCCTCCCAACACTGGCTCCTCGATCCATCCCTCCCAACACTGGCTCCTCGATCCATCCCTCCCAACACTGGCTCCTCGATCCATCCCTCCCAACACTGGCCCCTCGATCCGTCCCTCCCAACACTGGCTCCTCGATCCATCCTTCCCAACACTGGCTCCTCGATCCATCCCTCCCAACACTGGCCCCTCGATCCATCCCTCCCAACACTGGCCCCTCGATCCATCCCTCCCAACACTGGCTCCTCGATCCATCCCTCCCAACACTGGCCCCCTCGATCCGTCCCTCCCAACACTGGCCCCTCGATCCATCCCTCCCAACACTGGCTCCTCGATCCGTCCCTCCCAACACTGGCCCCTCGATCCATCCCTCCCAACACTGGCTCCTCATCCCAAATTTCTTTTTTTCCCCCCAAAGTTTGTTTAATATTTAGAGTACACAATTATTTTTTTCAAATTAAGGGGCAATTTAGCTCTGAAAACTGGGCTAGCTGCCTGAATGGACTCATGTCTAACAGTTAAGAGTTTTGTATTTCAGCGAGTTATAATGCTGAGCATGTTGACTTTCTGCATCCTATCTAGAAAACCCGCAGAATTTCAGGTCTTTCAAACTGTGTCCGGAGAAGTGTGGTTAAAAGAATGGTTGGCGGCGGAGGACAGCGGGAGAGTGGGCAGCGGCGGCGGAGAGCGAGAGAGTGGATGGCGGCGGAGGAGAGCGGGAGAGTGGGCGGCGGAGAGCGAGAGAGTGGATGGCGGTGGAGGAGAGCGGGAGAGTGGATGGCGGCGGAGGAGAGCGGGAGAGTGGATGGAGGCGGAGGGGAGCGGGAGAGTGGGTGGCGATGGAGGAGAGCGGGAGAGTGGGCGGCGGAGAGCAAGAGAGCGGATGGAGGCGGAGGGGAGCGGGAGAGTGGGTGGCGATGGAGGAGAGCGGGAGAGTGGATGGCGGCGGAGGGGAGCGGGAGAGTGGGTGGCGGCGGAGGAGAGCGGGAGAGTGGATGGAGGCGGAGGAGAGCGGGAGGCGACGGAGGAGAGCGGGAGAGTGGATGGCGATGGAGGAGAGCGTGAGAGTGGATGGAGGCGGAGGAGAGTGGCAGAGTGGATGGAGGCGGAGGAGAGCGGGAGAGTGGGTGGCGGCGGAGGAGAGCGGGAGAGTGGGTGGCGATGGAGGAGAGCGGGAGAGTGGATGGTGGCGGAAGAGAGCGGAAGGAGGCGAGGAGAGCGGGAGAGTGGATGGAGGCGGAGGAGAGCGGGAGAGTGAATGGAGGTGGAGGAGAGCGGGAGAGTTGATGGAGGCGGAGGAGAGCGGGAGAGAGGATGGAGGCGGAGGAGAGCGGGAGAGAGGATGGAGGCGGAGGAGAGCGGGAGAGTGGATGTGGCGGAGGAGAGCGGGAGAGTGGATGGAGGCGGAGGAGAGCGGGAGAGAGGATGGAGGCGGAGGAGAGCGGGAGAGAGGATGGAGGCGGAGGAGAGCGGGAGAGAGGATGGAGGCGGAGGAGAGCGGGAGAGAGGATAGAGGCGGAGGAGAGCGGGAGAGAGGATGGAGGCGGAGGAGAGCGGGAGAGTGGATGGAGGCGGAGGAGAGCGGGAGAGAGGATGGAGGCGGAGGAGAGCGGGAGAGAGGATGGAGGCGGAGGAGAGCGGGAGAGTGGATGGAGGCGGAGGAGAGCGGGAGAGTGGATGGAGGCGGAGGAGAGCGGGAGAGTGGATAGAGGCGGAGAGAGCGGGAGAGTGGATGGAGGCGGAGGAGAGCGGGAGAGTGGAAGGAGGCGGAGGAGAGCGGGAGAGTGGATGGCGACGGAGGAGAGCGGGCGGCGGCGGAGGGGAGCGGGAGAGTGGATGGAGGCGGAGGAGAGTGGGAGACAGGATGGAGGCGGAGGAGAGCGGGAGAGAGGATGGAGGCGGAGGAGAGCGGGAGAGAGGATGGAGGCGGCGGAGAGCGGGAGAGCGGATGGCGGCGGAGGGGAGCGGGAGAGGGGATGGAGGCGGAGGGGAGCGGGAGAGTGGATGGAGGCGGAGGAGAGCGGGAGAGTGGATGGAGGTGGAGGAGAGCGGGAGAGTGGATGGAGGCGGAGGAGAGCGGGAGAGTGGATGGAGGCGGAGGAGAGCGGGAGAGTGGATGGAGGCGGAGGAGAGCGGGAGAGTGGGTGGCGGCGGAGGAGAGCGGGAGAGCGGATGGTGACGGAGGAGAGCGGGAGAGTGGATGGTGACGGAGGAGAGCGGATGGCGGCGGAGGAGAGCGGGAGAGTGGATTGAGGCGGAGGAGAGCGGGAGAGTGGATTGAGGCGATGGAGGAGAGCGGGAGAGTGGATGGAGGCGGAGGAGAGCGGCAGAGTGGATGGCGGCGGAGGTGAGCGGGAGAGTGGATGGCGACGGAGGAGAGCGGGAGAGTGGATGGGGGCGGAGGATGAGCGGGAGAGTGGATGGAGGTGAAGGAGAGCGGGAGAGTGGATAGAGGCGGAGGAGAGCGGGAGAGTGGATGGAGGTGGAGGAGAGTGGGAGAGTGGATGGAGGCGGAGGAGAGCGGGAGTGTGGATTGAGGCGGAGGAGAGCGGGAGAGTGGATGGCGGCGGAGGGGAGCGGGCGAGTGGATGGCGGCGGAGGGGAGCGGGAGAGTGGATTGAGGCGGAGGAGAGCGGGAGAGTGGATGGCGGTGGAGGAGAGCGGGAGAGTGGATAGAGGCGGAGGAGAGCGGGAGAGTGGATTGAGATGGAGGAGAGCGGGAGAGTTGATGCCAGCGGAGGAGAGCGGGAGAGTGGATGGAGGCGGAGGAGAGCGGGAGGCGGCGGAGGAGAGCGGGAGAGTGGATGGCGACGGAGGAGAGTGGATGGCGGCGGAGGGGAGCGGGAGAGTGGATGGAGGCAGAGGAGGGCGGGAGAGTGGATGGTGGGTTGGGATAACTTCACAGGATGAACAAAGAGCATCACAAAAGATCTGTCACATGCAATGCTAATATTATGCTTCAAATGTTAGGAGTCGTTAAGTGTTAAGACCGTTGCACATCAGATAGCCGGCCAGTGACTTGATTTTACTCAAAAAGTTTGTTGCTCCGGTGTTCATTAGAGAGAGAGAGCATTCATGACCAGGCGTAAAGTTCCCTTGCCAAGGGAGGAATGGATCCATTCTGGACTTATAAGCGAATCAAAAGTAACCGGTGGTAGAAAGTGTGGATTTGAGAGCACAACCAGATCAGCCATGACCTTGGATTTGGATTTGTTTATTGTCACCTGTACCGAGGTACAGTGAAAAGTATTTTTCTGCGAGCAGCTCAACAGATTATTAAATCCATGAAAAGAAAAGGGAATAAAAGAAAATACATAATAGGGGAACACAAGGTACACAATGTAACCACATAACACCGGCATCAGGTGATGCCTACAGGGTGTAGAGTTAATGAGGTCAGTCCATAACAGGGTCATTTAGTAGTCTGGTAACAGCGGGGAAGAAGCTGTTTTTGAATCTGTTCGTGCGTGTTCTCAGGCTTTTGTATCTCCTGCCCGTTGGAAGAAATTGGAAGAGTGAGTAAGCCGGGTGGGGCGGGCAGGGGAGGGTCTTTGATTATGCTGCCCGCGGGAGGTGTAGAGGGAGTCAATGGATGGTAGGCGGGTTCATGTGATGGACTGGGCGGTGTTCACAACTCTGAAGTTTCTTGCAGTCTTGGGCCGAGCAGTTGCCATACCAGGCTGTGATGCAGCCCGATAGGATGCTTTCTATGGTGCATCTGCAAAAGTTGATCAGTGTTAATGTGGGCATGCCGAATTTCCTTTGTTTCCCGAGGAAGTATAGGCGCTGTTGTGCTTTCTTGGTGGGAGCGTCGACGTGGGTGGACCAGGACAGATTTTTGGAATGTGCACCCCTAGGAATTTGACGCTGTCAACCATCTCCACCTCGGCCCCGTTGATGCTGACAGGAGTGTGTACCTTAATTGAATAGGAGCAGGCTCGAGGGGATGAATGGCCTACTCCTGCTCCTAATTCGTATGTCTGCATGCTCTCCCTTTTGCTGGTTCTGCCAGTTACTTTGACTCTCTCGGGGGTTTACAAGCAGGGTGAGGGGAGTGAGAGTTGACTACCAGTGAAATCGATGAGTGATTTGGGGTTGTTCCCCCTTACCCGAGATCCCATAGATGTTTTCCGCGTTGTAAATGGAATCTTTGTGCTCCAGGTGTGGGCGTCTTTTACTGAGTCGAACCGGGGATTCTTCCTTTACCCTACAATAAATAAAAGATTCAATTGAAGTTTTTACAATGTACTTGTGTGCTCTTTATGCCAATGTGACTTAAATCTCAGTCCTGCAGTGCTGGGCCTGAGTTTGCTCTTCCCGCGGCATAAATCTTTCTGAAGTTTAAAAGCTTTTATTACATCCAAAAAGCTGAACTTAATTGTTATATAAAACAGATGGACTTTTGTAAAAGCACCCAGCACAGTATCAGAGATTGGAACAAAATATTGTTTCAGTTAATCCTTGTTCTGTTCCATTATATCTTCCATCCATCTGTTGCTCTGTCAAAATCCAGAGCCAAAATTCACCATATATTCTGTGAAGCACATTTACATTCGAGATAAGCACCTTGAGATCTCATTCTCCAGTGACAGGCCTCTCATATCAGCACCAATGCTTCTTGGCTTGGGCAGTGGTTTCGGCTTGGCCACTTTCCCTTTCCGACACCAGATGACAAAACCACTCAGCTCTCTGCAAAACAAAGGACAAAAGCGAATAAATACACATTCAGGCATGCCAAACAGTCAGACACACACTAAATAGAAACAGATGCACACAGAATCAACACGCAGACACAAGATAAATGCAGGCACGCAGTAAATGCGTGGCCATGTAAATGAAAATATACACTCCTGAAAAGTGAAGACAATATCAAAGTACTCTAACTATCGAGAGTCTCTTCAAATCCCGCAGATTAAGTAAATCAGAACAGTCGCAGTGACCAACAATGAGATAATCTAACAATCCCCATTAGGTAGCAAACTAAAGGAGTTTGTTGAAATACACTTCCTGGTGACAGACTGATGCGAATCAAATGGAGAACACAGCCAGGGAATATTGTTAATATGAAACGACTACACAGAAGCTCCATTTTTACCGGGTGAAATCTCTCCACTGATTTCGAAAGTGAACGATACCAGTGCAGAAGTCATGAAAATGAATCCCAAGCATTTCTCCGCTTTGAGGAATTGGTGGTGTTGGCTCAGGCTACACTCCCCAGCCTGCTGGCCCAACACCTGATATTACTACAAAGTTCCTCGAAGGGTGGGATTGCAAGGTGTGTTTGCGATTAGCTTGAATGCTTGTGTGTTGGCTGCTAATCAGGTGGGATAGTAGCTTTAGTATACACTGACTGGCTCGGTCTTTCTGATCTAAACCCAATAAATAAATCACAGGTGCCCTACACACTGGTGGAAATTTACTTCAACAGTGCGAAAAATTACACCTGTTGGGCTTTGTCTTTTGTTACTTGTAAGATGGCACTAATGTATCAGGAATGATGGTGAGCATTACTTACCCTATGCACGTGTATGAAGGCACAATCTGCTTGCTTTTCCCGGTCAGCTTGACATCAAACACAGCAGTGTCCGCCTCACTGAATGGGACCCACTTAATACACAGCCGTTTCTTTTTAGACACATTGACCTCTGGAGAAAGAGCAGGTTAATTGTTACTCGAGACGAAAATCAGCAGACATAGTGGGCTTGGGGGGGGCGGCAGCAACAGCCAGCCAAGTGTACAGGAATCCACTCTGATACCACCGGGGACTTGGACTGCATGCTGTTGATCTCAAACCACTCAGTCGTACTCCGACTGCGTGCCACTTGTGTGCAGTGAAGGAAATGACCCTTCACGTATATGCGCAGTGCCAGAGGTTGCAGCCTATTTGAATGCTTTGAAGATTCCGGTTGTGCTTCTTCTCAAAGTTCCAGGGCGGCACGGTGGCGCAGTGGTTAGCACTGCTGCCTCACGCCACCGAGTCCTCGGGTTCAATCCTGGCCTCGGGTCACTGTCCATGTGGACATTCACATTCACTGTCCACATTCTCCCCGTGTTCAGATGTTCAGGCTAGGTGGATTGGCCATGCTAAATTGCCCCTTAATTGGAAAAAAGTAATTGGGTACTCTAAATTTACATTTTTAAAAAATTCTTCCCAAAGATCCTCATTTTTAGCCACCCGGATAATGGAGAAACAAGTCAAAGGATCACCCAATCGCTCGGTTCCTGGGCTTTGCAAAAATCGTCAGGCTGCACAAAATTACTGTAAACACAGGGATCCTCCGATTAATGCGGGTTATCCTAGGCTGGGATCCCTCCGTACCCACCAGTTCTCTTTCTGATTGGCGAGAAGCACTGCACACAGCGGTTGACTGTCAGAATACAATATTTGAAACTTGCCCACGCTTTCAATTTGTGGCGAGTTGCTCGTTTTATCGGTGTCCATATTTGTAAAAGAGAATACTGGTCTGAAACAGGATTATTTTGTGGCAAATTCCACTTATTTAGAGCAGGGGATGAAGCCTCACCTCACCGTTATGCAGCTTCCAGGCATTAAGCGAAAGACATCTGGCTAATTGTAAATCGTTACTGCATCAAGCTTGGTGTTTGAATAAAGGATCACACAAACGGTCCTTGTGCCTGACAATCCAACCCACAGTGCCAGAGCAGCAAAGGCTATTTTCATCTATTAGTCTTCCTTACTGCTTGGTCCCATGTAGGTTTCATGAGCCTGGAGGTTTGCAAACTGCTGTTTCCAGCCCATTTGCTTCATAGCTCCTAAGGGGGAGACGTTGTAGAGGTAATGTCACTGGACCAGTGATCCGAACGGTCTGGGGGCATAGGTTCAAATCCCACCAGCGAGCTGGTGGAATTTAAATTCAATTTATAAAATCTGGAACATAAAGCTAGTCTAAGTGATGGTGACCACAAAATTATCATCGATTGTTGCAAAAACCCATCTGGTTCACAAATGTCCTTTTGGGCTGGAAATCTGCCGTCCTTACCCGGTCTGGCCTACATGTGACTCCAGACCCACAGTAATGTGGTTGACTCCTCACCGTCATCTGAAATGATGTGAAGATGCCGGCGTTGGACTGGGGTAAGCACAGTAAGAAGTTTTACAACACTAGGTTACAGTCCAACAGGCTTGTTTTGAATCACTAGTGATTTGAAACAAACCTGTTGGACTTTAACCTGATGTTGTAAGACTTCTTACTATCATCTGAAATGGCTGAGCGAGACACTCACTTGCAGGGCAATTAGGGATGGGGAACAAATGCCTTTTCAGTAAAGCCCACATCCTATGGGCAATTTAAAAAAAAAAATCAGAATACTTTGATCACGTAACAGCTCCAGCTCGGATACGAGAATAGTCACTGTGATCTCTGGGCCATGGTACACAAGGCACATGGCAAGTGACCATATAAACAGAGAGCTTGGACAACCTCACTAATGGATCACACACACTAGAGCAGACAGTACACTCAGCATGACACTATAGCGTCTCTATCACAGCAAAGCATTTCAAGCCACTTCACTAGTGACAAAATTAGACAGAAGAGAATAGAGAACGCACCATTTGTGCACGAGAGCTTGAGAAAGTATTTGAACATTAAGTCAAAGGAAGTGGTGACATTAAAGGTGGGACTGAAAGCTCGGCGTATTATTGTTTTTAAAATAAATTTAGAGTACCCAATCCTTTTTTTCACCCAATTAAGGGACAATTTAGCGTGGCCAATCTACCTACCCTGCACATCTTTTTGAGTTGTGGGGGTGAGACCCACACAGACACGGGGAGAATTTGCAAACTCCACATGGACAGTGACCCGGGGCCGGGATCGAACCCGGGTCCTCGGCGCCGTGTGGCAGCAGAGCTAACCACTGTGCCGCCGTGCTGTCCCTGAAGCTCAGCATCTTAAAGGAGGCGAGAGAGGAGTTGAGGGAATTCCAGAGCTCAGTGCCAACACAGCTGTAGGCATGGTTACCAGTGGCAGGGCAAAGGAGAGAAATCGATGCACAAGCCGCCAGAATTGAAGGGGAGGGAAGAGTTCTCGGTGGGCTGTAAGGCTGGTGGAGGCCACAGATAGTAAGTGGAGAGAATTTAAACATCGGGGGTTTGCTGGATGTAGGTCAGTAACCCAAGAGGACTTGATACGATTTAGGCGACAGGGGACCCGAGTTCTGGAAGAGCTCAAGTTTATGGAGCGTTTATAGTTTCCACAGAATCAGAGCTCTCGAGTAGCTGCAGTGAACTGGAAATTAAAAGAACTTCATGAGATGCATTCATGTTATTATCTCTGATCTCACATGTACCCAGAGGCGAGGGCAGATATATTTAAAGAACAGTAGGTTTCATGCCGAGGGCCATTGCATTTGAATCACTATAGCCAGTGAATTAAAAATCTCTTAGCTTTAGATGATAACGGCTCTGAGATCCATGACAGCCCCATCACTCCTATGACAGTAATCAGAAGTACTCACTTGGATCCAGGAATTCAGCAATGAATGCATAGCCTGATGGCAGAGGGTTCTTATCAGGAAGCAACTGGATATCTGACACAATGTCCCCTTGAGGATTCTGCAAACAGGGCACAGCGGCAGTGTTAAATCATCATTGCCTCACAAAGGCCTGCACTGAAGGCATTTCAAAAGCTGCCGATTCATCGACACCCCCGGCATCTTAACCACGAGTTACAGACAAGCTCATGGCCCACAGAGACTGGCAGAGTTGTTGTCTCTAATTTTTTTACAGTCTCTCCCCTGTGCCAATCTTCCAATAGTGTACTCTCAGAACACATCACCCCACCCCGCCCCATTCCCACTCTTCCCCCCCCCCCCCCCCCCCCCAAAACAAAAACACCATCACCACAGTGTGACTATTCCCCACACATACTGACCAGGACAACATCAATTGCAGGGAGGTTGCAAGTGACCCCAAAGTGGTTTGGAGTCCGACAAATAATGTACTTCCCAGAAAGGATCACAAAATGGGAATCTCGAGAATTTCCCCCCTCCTTCGTCTGGGAGTGCAGAGGGCATTCTGGGACTGCATCCAAGGCCTGAGCAACTAATCAGTGAACTCAAACCAGAACTTGAATGACCACAGTTTATGATTCTCTGCCCTTTCGTGGTAAATGTTGCCGCAAAATTGTCCGAAGCTTTGTGATGTCGGGTGTGCAGGGTGGAGGGGGTGAGAAAGAGAGAGAGAACAAGATCAATGAGATTGGAGTAAGAAGGTGCCCGTTTATAAACTAATTTGAATGAATTTCAACTCTTGTACCATTTATAATTTTCTGACCTATAGCATCCGTGTCTTCCGGGGCCAGGGGCTGCTGACAGGTACAGCTTCGAGTGCGAATGAATGCTTTGGAGATGGTTTAGAAGGGGTTTACTAGATTGATGCCTGGAATGAGCAGTTGTTTTATAAGGAGAGGTTAGACAGAATGGGGCTGGTTTCCAACTGGAGTTCAGAAGAGCGAGGGGTGACTTGATTGTGTTAGGTACCCCAGAAGAAGTAAATTATATTTGTGTTTGTGGGCATTAGGGAAAAGTTTTAGCTTTTAAGTTGAAGTTTAATTTGTATTCTTTATTTGTGGGTTAAAAGGTTGAACCCTGGGTTCAGTTTCATTTTAGAGGGGAGACAGCAGGTTGTGTGCCTGCATTTTAAAATGAGATTTTAGGGAAGTTAAAACAAACACAGGGTAGATAAAAGGTACTCTTGCCTAGCAACAGAGATGCCACACGGGAACAGAAAGCAGATGATTATGCTCTACATAGAATTTACAGTGTTGAAGGAGGCCATTCGGCCCATCGAGTCTGCACCGGCTCCTGGAAAGAGCACCCTACCCAAGGTCAACACCTCCACCCTATCCCCATAATCCAGTAACCCCACCCAACACTAAGGGCAATTTTGGACACTATGGGCAGTTTATCATGGCCAATCCATCTGACCTGCACATCTTTGGACTGTGGGAGGAAACCGGAGCACCCGGAGGAAACCCACGCAGACACGGGGAGGATGTGCAGACTCCGCACAGACAGTGACCCAAGCCGGAATCGAACCTGGGACCCTGGAGCTGTGAAGCGATTGTGCTATCCACAATGCTACCGTGCTGCCCGCACGGCAGCACTCTAAGGTGAAGGGAGCAGTTTAAATCTATCGAACTGGACATACTAACAGATTACTGCGGAAAATAAGTCTAAGAATCTTAGACTAGAACTTTGCTCTAAAGTTAAAGTAACAGTGAGTGTTGACTGTGTTCTTGATCTCAATTTGTCAGCAGTTTATTGGGAGAGTGAACTGCAGGGAGCAAGTCCCAAAGAAAAAGGAGCAAGGTCCCAATAAGACTTTTAAGTTAAGGCAGAGGAAAACAACAGGAATCTGGAAAAAGTCCTGTTAAGTGAAGTCAACAGTGAGGAGCAGAGGAAGTCTCCAGGTTTTAAGAGAGGAAGCTGATGGAAGCTGACTTGGAACAAAGTGGGCTCGCGAGAAGCTAAAAGGTCTGCGGGGACAATAAAGGTAGGTGACCCCTTGCTGCTGTGAAGCAGTGGTGTTCTGCTGGTATGGTGAATACCTGAGAATGTGCGTGACTCAGGTATTCCTTGAGTCCATGTAGCGATTCAAGGGAGAGGAACATTAGGGGAGACCGAAACCCTGGAAGTGGATCCTTGTTGAAGATGTCCAAATGAAAGCATATTTTGGGAGGAAATTCCAAGATAAATTCTTTGAGACTGGAGATTAAAAACCCAAGTTAAAAGAGAGAGGCTCACTGTGCCAGGCGTCTGGGGGGAGTTGTCAAGAGATCCACAGCATCAGTTTGGGTGACATCTGTTACTTGATTCTAGTGTGTGCTGTGTCTGGCCATAGGTCACCTGTTGGTTTACATGGACTGCGTGCTGACTGTGAATACTAGAGTATAAGCTAGATTTTACAGATCTGTATATCTGACAGTATAGTTGTGGGTGAAGGAGTATTGTAATACAGTTAACCTTTACTTGTTTAATAAATGTTTTATTCTTCTGTTTAAAGTTCATCAGTAACATCCCTCCACTTTTCGAAAGAAAAAAATCAAAGTTATATCAAGCCGGGTACCACCCTGAGATCTCACTTTTCCAGTAAAACTCAGCTGGGGCCATAACAATTCAATTTTAGATCCTAAACGGTCTTGACAAAAATGAATATGGAAAAGATGTTTCCTCTTGTGGGAGAGTCCAGACCTGTTTTAAAATTAGGGGTCACCTTACCGGACAAAGACGGAGAGAATGGTTTTCTGTTAGAGGGTTGTTAGAGGAACTCTGCCTGTAGGTGGAGGTGAGGGTCACTGAATTTTCTTTTAAGGCCGAGGTAGATTGATTCCCTTGCCTAACAAGAATCTATGGTTATTGGGGTAGATGGAAATGCAGAATTTGAAACACAAACAAATCAGCTATGATCTTACTGAATGGCGGAGCAGGCCATCAAGGGGCTAAATGAACTATCCCCGATCATATGTTCGTCTCACACACATAAACATATACAGGAAATAAGAGGAGGCCATTCAGTCCTTCGAGCCTGCTCCCCCATTCGTTCTGATCATTGTTGATCATCAAGTTCAATACCCTGATCCCGCCTTCCTCCCCCCCCATTAGGGCGGCACGGTAGCATGGTGGATAGCATAATTGCTTCACAGCTCCAGGGTCCCAGGTTCGATTCCGGCTTGGGTCACTGTCTGTGTGGAGTCTGCACATCCTCCCCGTGTCTGCGTGGGTTTCCTCCGGGTTCTCCGGTTTCCTCCCACAGTCCAAAGACGTGCAGGTTAGGTGGATTGGCCATGATAAATTGCCCTTAGTGTCCAAAATTGCCCTTAGTGTTGGGTGGGGTTACTGGGTTATGGGGATAGCACGGTAGCATGGTGGTTAGCCATGGTTAGCCACAAATTGCCCTTAGTGTCCTAAAAAGTAAGGTTAAGGGGGGGGTTGTTGGGTTACGGGTATAGGGTGGATACGTGGGTTTGAGTAGGGTGATCATTGCTCGGCACAACATCGAGAGCCGAAGGGCCTGTTCTGTGCTGTACTGTTCTATGTTCTATGATAGGGTGGAGGTGTTGACTTCGGGTAGGGTGCTCTATCGAAGAGCCGGTGCAGACTCGATGGACCAAGTGGCCTCCTTCTGCACTATAAATTCTGTGGTAAATATCCCTTGATCCTTTAGCCCCAAGAGCTATTTCTAATTCCTTCTTGAAATCACACAACGTTTTGGCCTCAACTACTTTCTATGGTAGTGAATTCCACAGACTCACCACTCTCTGGGAGAAGAAATATCTCCCTACTTCTTATGGTAGTCGCCACTAGTGGTATATTGTGTGTATTCCGGCACTGCCCGTATGTTACTGGTACGACGGTAAATCCCTGCCTGCTGGCTCCGCCCAGCAGGCGGCGTATAAAAGTGTGTGCTCTCCTGCGCTGCAACCATTCTGGTTCCAGCTACAGGAGGCACAACATCTTGTTCAATAAAGCCTCGATTGTTCCACCATTCTCGTCTCGTGGTAATTGACGGTGCATCACTTCTGTCCTAAAAAGGTTTACCCCTTATCCTCAAACTATGACCCCCTAGTTCTGGACTCCCCCACCATCGGGAACATTCTTTCTGAATCCACCCTTCTAATCCTGTTAGAATGTTGTAGGTTTGTGTGTGACCCCCTCCCACTCTTCTAAACTACAACCTACCTCTTTATTCAGCAGGGAGCTGACACACAGAAAACAGCTAGATTTCTGGCCAAAGCCCTTTGCAAAGTTAGCGGAGGATCCGTCTGCAGTTGTATTGATCTAGAATATAAAAAATACAGGTCAGATAATGGGGTAGGGAGTGAGGGTCACGGGATGTGTTGAAGGGGTAAAAATGTCTAAGAGTTTTCATAATTTTGAGACAAGCGATACAAAAGAAATTCACACAAAGGTAATACTGCTGGATATATGACATTTTATCTTTCAACTCACAATGGAGCCCATTATATAGAATCAGCAACAACAGCAATTTCCTGATCAAAACATCTGAATTTAAAGGACAGGATACAAACTGGCTTACATGCATCTCAAGTTTTAAAAATTAATTTAGAGTACCCAATTACTTTTTTCCCCAATTAAGGGGCAATTTAGCGTGGCCAATCCACCTAACCTGCACATCTTTGGGTTGTGGGGGTGAAACCCACACAGACATGGGGAGAATGTGCAAACTCCACACGGACAGTGACCCAGGGCTGGGATTCGAACCCGGGTCCTCAGCGCCGCTGTCCCAGTGCTAACCACTGCGCCACACTGCATCTCAAATTTTATTGCTTTTAATTCCCCCTTTTTAAATTTACTCCTACTCATTACCTTAAAGCCTCCTTAATTCAGACCGAGTGCACGGTCCCACAGCTCAGTTGGGATACACCACCTCACTCCAGTTCTTTTGACCCCTGACATTTCACCTTTGTACTCTAACCATGCTTCTAACTACATAATTATACCCCCTCTCCTACCACCGAGAACAAGGACAACAGACTCAAGGGAACACCACCGATACCTGCAAGCTCCCTTCATCCTGACTTGGAACTAGATCAACATTCCTTCAAAATTCTGGCCTTCTTGAACCGCTGCAGTCCCTGAGATGTAGGTACACCCACAGTGCTGTTAGGAAGGGAATTCCAGGATTTTAATCCAGCGACAGTGAAGAAACGGCAAGATGTTTCCAAAGAACTTTAAGTGTAGGCAATGCAGCGGCCAATTTGAATATAGCAAGACCTGTTTTTCTTTTTGTGATGTTGATCGAGGAATAAATATTGGCCAGGTGAGGACTCCCTTGCTCTTCTCAGAAGTGCGGCGGAGAGGGCAGACGGGGTCCTTGGTTCAACCTGTCGTCCAAAAGGACAGCGCTTCCAACAATGCAACACTCCCTCAGAACAGCAAATTGGGTGTTGGCCTTGATTTTAGAGCTTGGTTCCTGGAGTAGGACTTGAAGCCATGACCTTCGGACTCAACAGGCGAGGGCGCTTCCAACTGAGCCACAGCTGGAAATCTAACTCAGCTATAATTTCCTGAATTATCCTGCCCTCTTTTCCCTTTCCCTCTCCACAGAATTTTGCAAGAATGTTGCTCCAGAGCTCGTTCAATGTATTTTATTTTTTTGAAGAGTGCAACAGCATGCACAGAAATGTTGGGCCAATTATCCTTCACATCAACAATTGGTGCTAAACAGATTGCGACAGATTTTAACACCCGACTAAATCATTAGGATAAACAGACAGAACCTCCAGTTTAATGTCTCATCTCGAGATTGCTCCTCCAACAATGCAACAACCCCTCAATGTTGCACTGAACCATCAGTCCAGATTATATGTCCAAGACCCATAATGTGGGCTCAGGACAGACAGACTATCAAAATCCTACATATTCATTAGTATTTCCTCCTCCTTCAGGCACCATGCTCTAAGGGGGTGTTATGACCAGGGACGTCCATTGGATTGGTCCATGGTTATACCCGGCAAAGTATTGCAGTAGTTTGTCATTGCTTTCTGCAATACGGCTGACCAGGAAACTCTCCCACTTTTACTTTTTTTTTTAAAACAACCATTTTATTAAGGCATTTATGGTTTTATAACAACAAAACATACAAATGTAAATGGAAACATAATTCAGTACGGAACACCCCCCCCCCCCCCAAACCAACAACCAACATCCCTCCATCCCCACTCGCTGTTCCTGCCCAAACTAAACAAACTCCCCCAAACCCCCTCCTTCCCCCACTTATTATTCAGTTTTCCCTGAAGAAGTCAATAAAAGGCTGCCACCTCCGGATGAACCCTAACAGGGCAAACTTAATTTTCTCAAGTCTGAGAAACCCGGCCATGTCACTAACCCATACCCCTGATCTCGGGGGCTCGGAGTCCCTCCACACTAATAAGATCCGTCTCTGGGCTACCAAGGAGGCAAAGGCCAAAACATCAGCCTCTCTCGCCCCCTGGACTCCCGGGTCTCTCCCACTTTTACTGCCCTCCATCAGGTGTACTGGAAGGATTTACAGGCTGGTAATCAACCTGTTTGGCCACGTTATGGACTCTCTGGCCATCAGGTCTAGAAATGGGACTCGAATCCAGAGCTTCTGACCCAGAGGTGGCGGCACTATCCACTGCATCACAAGACCTCCTCTTTCATTAGTACATTGTGCTGAAATCTCAGTGATGATCCCAAATTTGAATTCCAGCCCCATATTCGGCTTTCACTTACAAAGGCTCAGGGACCATTTCCTATTCATTCCCTCCAAACTAAAATGCCAGTGGAAAGGAGCACCTCGGAATTACTGTAATCTAGCCAAATGTGCAGACATACCAGCTGATATTCCTTCGGACATGTGCTTGGGTTTGAGGACCAGCCCACTCCTGTTAGAGGGTAGCAACTCGGATCATTGGTTTCAGGTGCAGCCATCTGGAACAAGGCACAAGGTATAGCCTACACGTCAGCCACTGTTGCATCAACTCCGTTCTGTCGCTAACACCAAAGGAAAACAAAAGAATTAAATAAACCGGGGGGTGAGGAAAGTGGGGGAATACATTGCAGGATTTGTTTTGTGGGGGGGTTCACAAACAGATGTAGAAGCAGAGTCCAAAAAGTTATTTTCAAAAGGGTTGGTCGCATTTAAATAGAAACTTATCACATTAGACCATTCCAAAGCTCTTCCCCATGTTGTTTCTGCTGTGCAGGCAAATGCAGTCATTAGTTTACACAGAAAAAAGTCCCTCAAATAAAATATCACGATTGTTTATCAGATAATCTGTGTTTTGTTTGATGGGAGTGATGGGAATGAGGCGAGGCGCAGAAAAACGTGGCCCATTAACCTATTTCTCTGTACTAGAATTCGACCAACAATTTTAGCTATCATAATACTTGGGCAGAGCAGCGGGGTATTAAAAGTTTACATTCAGGGATAATAAAACAGCAGAGCAGGTTCAGTCTTCAGCATGTTGCATGACACAGTGAAAGCTCATTGAGAATTTCACCATTCGTAAGAGGAATGTCGCTCTGGTTGTTCTTGGTATTGGAAGCGGGTGGGACAGAGGGCCTGGATGTGGAAAGAGGAATGTCCTTTTGAAGTTCTTCACTCTAATACATAGAAAGTACAGCACAGAAACAGGGCATTCAGCCCAATTCTGTAGCTTTACATGAGCCTCTGCCTACCCTTATTTATCTTACCCTATTAGTACAATCCTCTATTCCTTTCTTACTCATGTACCTATCGAGTTTCGCCACTGGCTCCAACTACTCCATGTTTAGAAAGTGCAACATTCTAATCTTTATCCATTTTCTGGGTAAAGAGGTTTCTCCGGAATTCCATATTGGATTTTATTTTACATAGTTTTGGCTCAGTATCTCATCAGGCAGGGCACTGACCGATCAATACCTGCATTGAAAACAGATAATGACTATAATCTCAGCAACAGCCTACAAAATGGTCTTAATAAGGGTCATCTGTCAAAAGAGGGCAGGATTTTTTTTTTAAGTTCCATTTATTAAAAGGAAGAGTTCTAGCCTACGGCACACACAGCGTTTTGTCATGGAGATGTGACCACACAAGTTCAAACAATATGAAGCAGGGCTGAACACTATGGGGATAAAGGGGGGTAAACAGTCCACAACATTTGAATTTGTCAGTATGCCCTTTGGAAGTGACAAACAAGCAGCCTGCGCTACTTCATGTGGCGATACTCAAAATAATCTCTGCAGACACAACAATAGGAAGAGGACGTATCCACAATTGTAGTGTGTGCTGTTTCCCCTCGGGTTAAACGGACACAATGTAAAAACGTCACTGGCAAATTGTTGAATATTCCATCACATTCCCTAAAGGCTCAAGTCAGGAATGCAATGGAACACTCACCATTAGTCTGGAGGGAAGCGGGCACAACACCAGGCTTGGCACCAGGACTGATCCAATTTGCTCGTCTGCTGCTACAGTACCTGAACTCAATGCCCACTCCCTTCAGTGGCTCAGTTGGTAGCACTCTCTTCTGGAATCATAAGGTAACTCCCATGCAGCATTGGGGAAGCTCCAACTTTTGGATGAAGCGTCAAATCATGCCCCCCCCCCCCCCCCCCCCCAACCATCTGTCTGCTTGCGTGGATATAAAGGACCACATGACATTATTTCGAAGAAGAGTATGGGAATTATCCTCAGTGGCCTGGCCAAGATTTATCCCTCAATCAACATTAGAAAAACAGAGGGCAGCACGGTGGCACAGTGGTTAGCATTGCTGCCTACGGCGCTGAGGACCCGGGTTCGAATCCCGGCCCTGGTGTCACTGTCCGTGTGGAGTTTGCGCATTCTCCCCGTGTCTGCGTGGGTTGCGCCCCCCACAACCCAAAGATGTGCAGGGTAGGTGGACTGGCCACGTTAAATTGCCCCTTAATTGGAAAAAATAATTGGGTACTCTAAATTTATAAAAAAAAACATTGGTTGCTCGTTATCATATTGCTGTCGGTGGGAATTTGGTGAGCGCCAATTAGGTGCTGCGTTTGCCATATTACAACAGTAAGTACATTTTTTTTTAAAAAGGTACTTAATTGGCTGCAAGGTGCTTTGAGGCATCTGCGACCATGAAACACGCTATATACACACACAGGCTTCCCTTAGTAATGCACTCTGGTTGCAGCAGGCAGCCTCTACAGGATGTACTGCAGCAACTCACCAAGGTAACTTCGATAGGATTTAAGCATGCAATTTCCTGCTGTTGGGCCAACGGCTTGAAATTCCCTGCCCTGCAGTGTCATAAAGACACAGGCCCCTCCTGCCAGTAGGATCTACCATCCCGCCAAAGTCAGTGGACATTTGAATGGGGTCGCCGCATCTGCCACTGGAGAACGTGGGGTGGGTTGGGGGCCAGAAAATTCCAGCCAGTGGTTTCAGGCTGCAGTGTCAAGTAAAGAAGAAAATGTAATATTTTTCTTTCTGTAATATCATTGAGATACTTCTTATGCACTGGAATGCAGGCTGTTGGGGTTGTAAGTATGGCAATTATATAATAATCTTTATTGTCACAAGTAGGCTTACATTAACACTGCAATGAAGTTACTGTGAAAAGCCCCTAGTCGCCACATTCTACCACCTGTTCGAGTAATTGGAGTAAGAGACAGGATGACTGCGAGAGTCTAAACCAACAATAAGAATTATTTTGACATGTTAACAAACCCAGAGGAACTTCAGTCAGAATTTTATACAAGACAATAACAGGAATCGTTTTAAAATGGGTTGTTTTAGTTCAACAGGGGCTTTTTACAGGTTGTGAAAAGTGAAGTAAATGTAAGTTTATTTTTATTTCAAGCCTAAGAGCTAAAGTAAAGAAATAAATTTAGTCAATTCAGGAAAGAAAGCATTTCTGAAGGGACAGGCTGAAAACAATAAAGAGATCAAGTGAAAGAACAAATTTAAGGAAATATTGAAGCTATGCGAGGGGGTAGCTGCTCAGATCTTCTGGAAGACAACAGGATAGTTGGCCAGAACTCCCAGAAGGCTGTGTGAACAAGGCCAGACAGGCGAACCAGTTACCGTTGTGATGCTGCCAAGACACACTCACAGGTGATGTCCCGTTACACCCTACCTAATCTACGTTTGGATCTGCAGAATGTGAATTGGCCAAATGGTTGAGTGAGTTGCTACAACCAGTTGAGTGAATATTCCACATATATGGTGATTGCGTAAACTATTGCAGCCTGAGCCTGCAAATCAATGCCAAATGCCGTCTCTATGTGTGTCCATTCAACATTGCAGGCCCATTCACTAAAAGTGTTACTCAAGGAAGACATAGACATTTGCGCCACATCACTATAATATAGTGATCTAGACTGCTCATCATTGTCCAAATCTGTATTCATTGACTTATTAACTGAGCAACTTGCGCAGTTGAGTTCAGTTTTAATTACCCCACAAATGCTCAATTAGATAGTGTTGCTATGGGGGCCCCCTCGAAGGCCAGAACTCCCTAATATTTTCCTCTGTTTACACGAGAATATAATTTTCAATGGACTTATCCTTAATCTCCTATGCCTTGCCTGATATGTTTGCTATATTTGAATCTTCAGCACCATATAAGAATTTCCTTGCAAGCCTTACTGCACTCCATCTCCTGCTCACATTACCTTTGAAATGGAGCAGCTAAACGAGCTGCTGTTCCTCGACGTGCTGGTTGAGAATCTGATGGGTTCTCTACTACTGCCCAACGTAAACCTACTTTCTACAGCTCCATGCGCTTGCTAGAAGATTGGCCTCATTAGCAATCTAGTAAATAGGGCCCGAGTCACTTGCCCACCGTGCAAATAGGACACATCATAGCGATCTTGCACAACAATAGCTACCGCGATCAGATCATTGTTTGCGGTGTATGACACATTCTCACAAATTGGGCTTAAGGCTGCCACTTTCTGATCTGAAAAGCGCCCAGTCTAGCTCAAATTACACGATGACTTTGGTCCCAATATTTGGTTGGAGGAAATTTCTGTTCATTCAGTACTGGATGTTGGTCGGAGAAGCAGTCTGTCAATTCAGAGACAATGCAGGGGTCGAGAGAGGTAGAGGTGCTTCAATACTTCTGGAAAGGGCAGAAACCTGACTGGACAGATTCGAATAAGGAAGTTCCGGGAAAGATCATCATAGATTTCGATGGTGACTTCAAGAACTTTAGAGGAAAGGGTTTAAAAGGGAGGCAGTAATGTGTGAGGATAGAGGAGCCAAGTGTTTTTTTTTTGAGAGGAGTGATGATATAGAATTGTGGAATTATAGGAGAACAAATGTAGACCATTTGGCCCATCACGCCTGTGCTGTCTCTTTTGTGGTATTAACAGGTTTGAAGGAGATGGGGACAGTATCGAAGGAGAGAACCATTACCAATATCAGTTTACTTCGGGGCTAGGAAGGAAAGTTGAGTGGTCAGCAGTTTAATGGGAATAAGGTCCCATTCGGAAGCAGGACGTGGTTATCAGACAAGATGAGATTCAAGAGAGCATATGGGATTAAGGAGAGAAAAATGATAGATCAGGGCTCAGGTTTTAGAAGGTTATCCCAGTGGTCCAGGAGGAAGGGAGGGACATGGCAGAGGCAGTTGATCAGATGGTCTGAAGTTGTTTTGGAGACGTTTCAGAGGAAGAAGTGGAATGAGAAAGATTACAGCTACTGTGTAGAAATCCTGCACACAGCCTGCGCATTTCTGGGAATAATGCCTCCAGTGTGACTGACCCCGACATCACATTTTATAACAACAGCAAACGATGAATATTAGACCGCCAAGAAAGATTTTTCTTTGAGGAGGTGAGATTCTTTGGGAATTTTAAAACCACGAGCCAATAACAGTGAAGTAATTCCTCCCAGGACACACTGCGATTCAGTAACCACAAATCAACAAACGGCACAGATATTGCAGCAACCAAAATATACTTCTCTCTCAGCAATGGCCTGGCTTGTGTGAGAGACAGAAGTTAAGGTGAATGCGCACTGCTGATTATACCTTTCATCACTTTTAATGAAGAATAGATGTACTCAAATTACTTAAAGAGACAGAGAAGGGAAAACTAGGGGAGGGAATATTCTGATTGGCAGAATTCAGGTTGTGCAACTCTAAGGTCACCTGCCTTGGATTTGAAAGTCAAATTGGAATAATTTGCAATGGCTGTTCTTCCTGCTCCCGCACCGTTACCTCTGGTGTCCTCCAAGGATCGATTCTTGTCCCCTGCCCCACCACCATATCCCACTGGCATGCTGCCCCCTACAGTGACACCATCCGAAGACAGAGTGTTAGCTTTCCCATGTACACTGATGACACCCAGCTCAACCCCACCACCACCTCTCTTGATTCCTCCACTGTGACTAAATTGGGAAGAGTGAAGCTATTGTTTTGGACTCCGTTCCAAACTCCCATTTCCTAGCTACTGACTCCATACTTCTTCCTGGCAACACTCTTGAGACTAAGCCAGTCTGTTCTCAAGTTTGGGGTCACATTTGATCTCAAGATCAGCTTCCAAACTCACAACAGCACCATCAGTAAGATCTCCGTATTTTTTTTTTTTAAATGTATTTTATTACAAACATGTATCAAAGCAGGTTACAGCGAATAAACACCCCGGGAAACATACTTGCCAACAATCAACTATACAGTCTGTACAGATTTTCCCCTTTTTCACTCCCCTCCCCCACGACGAAAACCCCTGAAACACGGTCACAAACACCCCCCATCTTTCCTCAAACCCCCCTGAAAAGCCCCTTAACTCATACTTTATCTTCTCTAATCGCAGGAAGCGTACAGGTCACCCAACCAAGCCGCTACCCCCCCGGTGTCAATGCCGACCGCCACTCCAGGAAAACTCACCGCCGTGCAATCAGAGAGGCGAAGGCCGAGACATCGGCCTTCCTCCTCTCCGTGAGCTCCGGCTTCGCTGAAACCCCAAATATCGCCACCAAAGGGTCCACCTCCTCCGCCACTATCCTGGTTAAGACTGCGAACACTCCTCCCTAAAAATCTTCCCAATTTTTTTGCAAACCCAAAACATCTGCGCATGATTCACTGGCCCCCGCCCACACCTCTCACACTCATCTGCTACCCCCTGAAATGATCTCCGTATTTCCACCTACATAGCATCACCTGACTTTGCCCCTGCTGCTGAAACCCTCCTTCATTCCTTTGTTAACTTTTGGCCCAACGATTCCAATGCACTCCTGGCTGGTCTCCCATAAACTTGAGGCCATCCATGTCTTGACATGCTGCCCATGCCTTGACATGCAGCAAGCCTCATTGCCCCATTATCACCCCATGTACTCACAGATTTACACGGGCTCTCAGTCAAGCAATATCTTGATTTTAAATTTGTAATATTCAAATCCGTCCTTGGGCTTTTGCCCTTTCCCTTCTCCGTAATACCCTCTAACTCCATAATCCTCCAACGTTATCAGCACTCCTCTAATTCTGGCCTCTTGTGGAACTATTAAAATTGAAGATACACCGGTGGCCATTCCTCCAGTTGCTTCGGCCCCCAGCTTGAATGTTCTCCCTTCCCTCTCCACCTCATGTTCAGGACACTCCTTAGAACGTATCTCTTTGACCAAATTTTTGGTCAGTCAAGATCACAAGAATTAGAAAGGGTAGACCATTCATCCCCTCAGAATGCTCCATTATTTGATAAGATCATGGCTGATCTGATTGTGGCCTCAACTCCACTCACCATTCTGTCACTCATAACCCTCAAACTCCCTTGTTGATCAGAAATCTGTCTAACCCAGTCTGGAATATATTCAATGACTCAGCTTCTATTGCTCTCTGAGAAAGCGAATTCCACTGACTAACAACCCTTTGCGAAAAAAGAAACATTCTCCTCCTCTCAGTCTTAAATGGGTGATTTTTAAAACCGTGCCCCTGAGTTCTAGATTTCCCCACATGGAGAAACATCCTCTCATCTTCCATGAATCAGGTTTCTTTATGTGGCTCAATGTCATACTTTGGCTGAGGATGCTCCAGTGAAGCATCTTTGGATGGCTCAGTACGTTAGAGAGGACATGAAAACACAAGTTGTTGTTATTGCAATTTCTTAATGGCGAGAAACTAGGAAGCTGTGGAGGAACAATGTGATTTGGATATCCAGGCCCACAGACCGCAAAAATCATGCAAATAGGTGTAAATTATAATCGGACAGAAGAGCAGAGTGTTAATCTTGATCTCAAAGGGCACTGGAATACTGAACTAAAGAAGCGATCCATCAGTTGTACAGAAACAAAAGAGAAAATGCTGGAAAATCTCAGCAAGTCTGGTAGCATCTGTAGGGAGAGAAAAGAGCTAACGTTTCGAGTCCGATGACTCTTTGTCAAAGCTAACAGACAGAGAAAGTGGGAACTATTTATACTGTGGAGTGAGAATCAAAGATGAGTCATAGCCACAGAAACCCTGGGAAACCGGGTGCTAATGGCCACAGAAACCAAGGGGAAAGAGTGCTAATGGCAGTCCCCAGAGAACAAAAGATGTGAGAGGCCAAACAGCAGAGAAACTAACATCAGAGGATGAACTGTAGGTGTGGGGGGAGAGGAAGGGGAGCAAAGAGGAGAGAGATGAAGGAAAGGTGGATAAGATTGGTGGGGGGGGGGGGGATTTAAAAGTATATTAAGAAAGAAAGAAATGGTAAAAGACAGTTAAAATGAAATGAAAACAAATGGGTCGAGGTGGGGTAGAGCTGATCACCTGAAGTTGTTGAATTCGATGTTCAGGCCGGAAGGCTGTAGCGTGTCTAACCGGAAGACAAGACGTTGTTCCTCCAGTTTGCGTTGCACTTCACTGGAACATTGCAGCAGGCCAAGGACAGACATGTGGGCATGGGAGCAGGGTCTTTTGTTAAAATGGCAACAGGAAGGTCAGGGTCCTCAATGCGCACAGACCGAAGATGCTCAGCAAAGCGATTACCCAGTCTGCGTTTTGTCTCTCCGATATAGAGACGACACATTGGGAGCAGCGAATGCAGTCAACCAAATTGGAAGGGATGCAAGTGAAACGCTGCTTAACCTGGAATGAGTGTTTTGGGCCTGGAATGTTAAGCATGGAAGAGGTAAAGGGGCAAGGGTTACACTTTCTGCAATTGCATGGGAAGATGCCATGGGTGATGGGAGAGGTACTGGGTATGGTGGAGGAGTGGACTAGATTGTCTCGGAGGGAGTGGTCTCTGCGGAATGCTGACAGAGGGAGTGAAGGGAAGATGTGTTTGGTGGTGGCATCACACTGGAGTTGCCGAAAATGGCGGAGGATTATGCTTTGCATACGGAGGCTGGTGGGGTGAAATGTGAGAACGAGGGGGACTCTATCCTAGTTCTGGGAGGGAGTGGAGGCGGCGAGGATAGTGGCGCGGGAGAGCTGTAGTCCCGATAGCTGTGGGAGTCAGTCAGCTTGTAGTGGATATTAGTGGATAGTCTATAGCCGAAATGGAGACAGAAAGATCAAGGAAGGGAAGGGAAGTGTCTGAGATGGACCAGGTGAAAGTGATGGAGGGGTGGAAACTGGAAGCAAAGTTGATGAATTTTTCCAGGTCTGAGTGAGAGCATGAAGCTGCACCAAAATAGTCATCAATGTATCAGTAAAGGAGTTGTGGAAGGGGGCCCGGATAGGCAAAAAGGCAAGCGTAGCTAGGACCCATGCGGGTACCCATTGCTACACCTTTGATTTGGAGAACGTGAGATGAGTTAAAGGAGACGTTGTTGAGAGATAGAACGAGTTCAGCCAGGTGGAGGAGAGTGGTGGTCTCTCCTCTTTGCTCCCCTTCTCCTCCCCCCACACCTACAGTTCATCCTCTGATGTTAGTTTCTCTGCTGTTTGGCCTTTCACATCTTTTGTTCTCTCTGGGGACTGCCATTAGCACTCTTTCCCATTGTTTTCTGTGGCCATTAGCACCCGGTTTCCCTGGGTTTCTGTGGCTATGACTCATCTCTCATTCTCACTCCACAGTATAAGTATTTCCCACTTTCTCTGTCTGTTAGCTTTGACAAAGAGTCATCGGACTCGAAACGTTAGCTCTTTTCTCTCCCTACAGATGCAGCCAGACTTGCTGAGATTTTCCAGCATTTTCTCTTTTGTTTGAGATTCCAGCATCTGCAGTAATTTTCTTTTATCAGTTGTACAGATCCTTGATCAAATACCATTTGGAAAACTGAGCTTGGTTTTGGAGATCAAACCAGAAAAGGGATATTATGTCCCTGGAGGAAGTACAATGCAATTTCACCAGTATGACATCAGGGCTTAAAGTTGAGTTAGTAAAGGAATCCATTTTGTACAAAAAAGGATTTATTTATACCAATTCCAGTTTTATGTTCACCTCTGTGTTTGTAATCTTAAGTTTAGAATTCTGCAAATGGCTAATTGCACAATTACAGTATAGAGGTCATGCGCAGACTAAGGTCAGCGTTATTTCCAATTCCAGATTAAGTTATCTGTAACGAACAAGAATACATTCCATTCCTGGCTAACCCTGAGCACCACTTTTAATCTTGGGACTATGGGATAGAGAAAGATAGATATTTAGATTGCCAGAATTACTTAATAATGGCGGTGAAAACTGGTGCAACTTTCAATAAAATAGTTAGCAAAGATACCAAGGTGACTAAATGGTAAGGGAGTATTAGCGTTGACCATTGAGCTCTACTGAGTGCAATGCATTTACCTTCCATTGCAAAGCATTCTTTATATTTCCATTGTTCGCTACGCACATGTCAAGACTGTACTTTTAACATGAAAGTTTTTTGACTCAGTTTCCAAAAACTCATTCTTAACACATAGGGAAAACATTGCAGAATTTACATTTGGGACAGGTGTATGAGGACATATTGCAGACGTTAGCTTGCATTCCCTTAAGTTTGGAGACTTGAGGAATGATCTATCCAAGGGGTATAAAATGTTATAGATGGATATGATATAATCCCCTCTGATGGGGGACTCCAAAACAAGGAGGCACAACCCTAAACATAGGACATACAGTGCAGAAGGAAGCCCCTCGGCCCATCGAGTCTGCACCGACCACTTAAGCCCATCCCCGCAACCCCTCCTAATCCTTTTGGATACTATGGGCAATTTAGCACAGCTAATCCACCTAACCTGCACGTTTTTGGACTGTGGGAGGAAACCAGAGCACCCGGAGGAAACCCACGCAGACACGGGGAGAACGTGCCAAATCCACCCAGTCACCCAAGGCTGGAATTGAACGCGGGTCCCTGGCGTTGTGAGGCAGCAGTGCTACCCTAAGCAATGCTGCTTATTAAACAATTAAATACAGAAAATACATCTTTGGGTGTAGCAACTACAAGATGCACTGCAGCAACTCACCAAGGCTCCTTCGACAGCACCTTCCAAACCTGCGACCTAAAAGGGCAAGGGCAGCAACCGCATGGGAACACCACCACTTGCAAGTTCCCCTCCAAGCCGCCCATCATCCTGACTTGGAGATATATTGCCATTCCTTCACTGTCACTGGGTTAACTCCTGAACTCCCTCCCGAACAGCACTGTGGGTGTACTACCTACACCATATAGCCTGCAGCGGTTCAAGACAGCTCACCAGCAATGTCTCAATGGCATTTTTGGATGGCCAATCAAAATACTGGCCTTGCCAGTGACGCCCACATCCAGTGGAAGAATTTTAAAAATCTTAGCAATAATACAGGTGATAAAATCATGCTGAAATAAGACACACACAACTGCATTTCTATGGAGCCTTTAAAGGCTACAGAATGAGCCAAAGTGCCTTACAGTCAATGAAGTACTTGAAATGCTCATCCAATTTCAAAAGCGAGCTTCGACAAACAGCAATTCATAATTTATGTGAGACGTTGATTGAGGGATAAATATTGAACGGGACACAGGGAAAACTCTCCTGTTCTTCTTCAAATTGTACCATGGCATCTTTTACATCCCCCCAGAGGGGGCAGACGGGACCTCGGTTTCAAATCTCATCAGAAAGGTGTAGCCCTCCCTCAGTATTGTGCTCGAGTTTCACCCATTGAATTTTGTGCTCCTGCCCTGGAATGCGACTTGAACTTCGTGCAGCAGGGTAGCATGGTGGTTAGCATAAATGCTTCACAGCTCCAGGGTCCCAGGTTCGATTCCCGGCTGGGTCACTGTCTGTGTGGAGTCTGCACGTCCTCCCCCTGTGTGCGTGGGTTTCCTCCGGGTGCTCCGGTTTCCTCCCACAGTCCAAAGATGTGCGGGTTAGGTGGATTGGCCATGCTAAATTGCCCGTAGTGTCCTACAAAAAGTAAGGTTAAGGGGGGGTTGTTGGGTTACGGGTATAGGGTGGATACGTGGGTTTGAGTAGGGTTATCATGGCTCGGCACAACATTGAGGGCCGAAGGGCCTGTTCTGTGCTGTACTGTTCTATGTTCTAACTCACAACCTTCGGAGTTGAGTGAAAATATAGCTGCTGAGCTACAGCTGACATCTTCAGCCTTGAAATGAATGATACCTCTCAATGTGAAAGTGAAAACATCAGGACTTCCATTGCTAACTGCGAAACTGCACCTGCATACGCAGAACTCTGTGCTCAAAGAGCCTGGAGCAGGGGAAATTGGGCCACTTTCTCATTATTCTTTCAAATATTCAAAATATGTGGCTTCATTAAAAATTTAATCTGGTGCAACATTTCAGTGCTAAAATATTATGACACAGCACTGATCGAAACTTCGTCACGCAAGATATGAACAAACCGCATGAACCACAAATGGTACTCCAAGGATGAGACTGCAGTCAGCAACGGTAAAGCAAATGTGAGACACTTTCATTTGCACACTGCCTCAGAAAGAGCATTTAATCGCAGAGGGTTGAACAAAACTTGTAGGAACCAGAGTTCTGAAGTACAGAAACGGGTCAGCCATCATTTCAATTGGGGCATTTCATTAGATTAGATATCAGACAGGGGTTTACCACTGGACAGAGCGACCCATCTCTTTAGGACAGAGGGGTTCCAGTGCTCAGCTCAATCAATTCAATCCTATCAGTTTGCCCACGTTTCCTGTTTGAATTTCACAGAACTAAAAGTTTGGAAAGGGTTGTCTTTAGTGCTGGAAAGATCCACATCAAATCATTTAAGGGGATTAAATACCAGGAAACCATGCAATTTCATGGGAATACTGATATTAGCTTTATTTCTGGCCCTAACATGTTATTTCTGGCCTGAACATGCTATGGATGTGCTGAAACAATCCACTGAGGCATCCTTGCTTTCCAGAACGAAACAAGGCAACTTAAATTAAACAATTAAGAAACTAATTGTTTTAATCTGCAACTCTATTCAACCAAAGATGTCCTTAGCATTCTGCAAATCACTTGCAAGTTCAAATGGCGTTTATGAGAGAAGGGAAGTCACCAGAACCCTGGTATTAAATGACTAACAATGCAGCTACACCCACCTAGTCTCTCGCATTGTACAGGCTTTGTCATTCATTAGTAACATGCAGTGAAATGAAATGCCAGGCTCATTGGCCGTTCAATCATCAGCTACTGCACCACGTATAGCCAAAATTGATGAAATGAGAGCCATGAAGTGAAATAAACAGAAATGGTAATATTGTGGATGCACAATGTACACAGAGCAGCTGCAGCAGGCTGCGTTTCCAAGGTAATGAAACATCTCACAGTTGAGGGAATGTTGACAAGTCTTCTGGGCTCAATCCACTGGTTTATTAGTCATCACGGCTTTGCAACGGGTTACTGGCTTGATAAAAACAGTGCTGATCGCATGACAAAACTCCCACTGTAATAAAAGCAGTCAGCAGTGGTGTTACCTCTGCAATGGAGTCACCCACTGGTGTGAAACAATTGCAGACTCCTCACATACACGCACAACCTGCACGTTGGGAAAAGACACACCTAACCAAATTCAATTGAGAAAGGCACTGCCCAGGTACAAAGGTTCCCGGTTTAATATCAGATCTACCTTAAAGTAGCCGAAACCAACTGGGATGCTGGGAACAAGGCTCTGCCCCATAAAATTGGGGCTGAAAGGGAGATGTGGGGGTAAGGGGATGAAATTCAGCCACAGCCCTCGGTCCTAATTGCCAGCCAACTATCTCGGTTGGAAAGCACTAACTTCCTCTGGCCACACAGCATGTTGTAACGAGGCTTTTCAAGCCATTATCGGAAAAAAAGCAGGTGATCCCGTGTGCTGGAACAGAAGCTCGCTTAATTATTTTGGCACAAAAGAAGGTTCTGACACCTGCTTCCTGCTTTTACAAAACAGCCGGCTGGGCAAATTAAAACAAAGTCTGGAAGCAATCCTTCAACCATTTGTTCCTTTTCGTTATCAGCGCCGGCTGCAGCTCCACATCCTTCTAATCTCTCTCGCTCGTCGCAAACGTGCCTTTAGTTATAAGCAACCGACAGGATTGTCTTAGTATTTGGATATCTACACCCAGAAGTAGCAAGAAGGGAACTGGGATCTACTTGGGTGTCTCTAGAATATTAGATATAGGAGCAAAATTCAGCCACTCAGCCCATCGGGTCTGCTCCACCATTCAATCATGGCTGATATGTTTCTCATCCCCATTCTCTTTCCTACTCCCCACAATCCCTGATCCCCTTATTAATCAAGAACTAATCTATCTCTGTCTTAAAGACACTTAGTGACTTGGCCTCCACAGCCTCCCGCGCAAAGAGTTCCACAGATTCACCACCCTCTGGCTGAAGAAATTCCTCATTTCAGTGGGACCAAGGACACAAACAAAGGAAAACAATTCACAGAACGGCAATTCATTTGGTTTCCTCATCAATATTCATCACTCATCCAACACCAGCAAAATCAGATTAACCGGTCATTAATTTGCCATTTGTTGCATTAGTCTGCAAAATAGACTTCATTTCAAAGTAGTTATTTGCTTGTAAAGTGCTTGGTAATATCCCGATGATTTGAACATTTCTTTGATATATAGATATGCTCCCTTCCTGAATCCTGTTATTCACCGCAGAGTACCACGGGACAACGACACACAGCGCAGGGCAACGTGCACCCAGGAAGTGACATCCTCCATACTGACACTTTAGCAACAGCCCTGCTCTCATTCTTGAAACATATTCATGCTCAAGTTACAGCTTTCGCATCTTCTGACAGCAGCAATAAAACTGGACAGAACTCTATATCTAAAGACAAAAGGTGGTGAATGGCATTCTTTAGAAGCCAGTGTCTGATATTACAAAGTCTCTACTGCAGCTATCTGGTCTCAGTACTTAAGAGGGTCAAAAGCTGTAGCAAATTCTGAGTGCAACAGTATAGTGGGTAATGAATAAAGTGTGCCTATCCTCTTGAATGAAAACAACACTGAGTGGCTTTATGGTGACAACAGAGGTACATAAATAGTAAGCCATTCAGCCCATCTTTGTTCTTCACTATAGATTACATTCGACTCAACAGTACATTCTCTCCGGCTCCCCTCCCAATCTCATCTCTTGAATAAATATCTAAAATTTTAACCACCAATAGTCCCTCATGAAAACATTGTGCCGATCATTCTTTCTGTGATGACAGCTGTCCTGAATCTTCCTTTTAACCATTTTAACCCAAGACCACTTAGAACATAGAACAATACAGCACAGTACAGGCCCTTCAGTCCACGATGTTGTGCTGACCATTTAACCTAATCTAAGATCAACCTAACCTACACCCCTTCAATTTACAGCTGTCCATGTGTCTGTCTGAGTTGCTTAAGTGTCCCTAATGAATCTGACTCCACCACCTTTGCTGGCAGTGTATTCCACACACTCACCACTCTCTGTGCCAAGGATCTACCTCTGACATCTCCCCTGTACCTTCCTCCAATCACCTTAAAATGATGTCCCCTCTTGACAGCCATTTCCACCCTGGAAAAAGTCCCTGGCTATCCACTCTATCCATGCCTCTCATCACCTTGTTCACCTCGAAGTCACTTCTCTGCCTTCTTCGCTCCAGTGAGAAAAGCCCTAGCTCCCTCAACCTTTCTTCATCAGACATGTTCCGGAATCTTGGCAAAATTTTAATTAATGCCTTCGATTAACCTCTTATCTCAGTTAGATCATATGAGGTACACTTCTGTAAAGAATCCTCTCACTTGCCATCTCCAGTCGTTCCACATAGCCAGTTCTAATTCATCGCCAGAATCTTTTCTTTAAAAAAAAGGATAAAAACATACGCATGGAAAAGGAAAAGGCTGTTCAATCTTTCCATGGACTGTTTCCAACCTTGCCCCCAACTCAAAAGTCGGAGCAGAGGATTATGAATAAATCTGTCATGAATTGAACTATAAGAAAATCTACAAAACCCAAACATGCAGCCAATGCTACCAAACCCGGGTTTATTTGTTTGTATAATGTTTCTACTGACTAACAACACAGAGTTTCATGTGATACTCTGTTAGTCTGCCTTCAATCTAGTCTTTAAACCATAAGATTATGCAGCTCCTGACAAAGGATTGAATTAACACTGAACAAAGTGAAATTTCTTTCCCCGCACATCCACCAAATGACTTGCAGGAGTGGAAAGAATGACTCAATCCGCAGGCTGACTCGAGGTTGAACCATTTTACAAACATCATATCTATATTCGCTTTGTCACTCAACATCGGAGAGCTGGATTACATCACCTCTCAAATTGTCTGACGCCCAATTACCAGAATTTCAGTTCGCTGTCAGTGAAGTTGAATGTGAACTGTCAAAGCCACACCTTCCTGAATCAGGCTCACTTCTTTTTGACCCAAAATTAATCTATCTTCAGATTTCCACAGTACCTTCCTTGCAGCGTTAATGCAAGCTTACTTGTGACAATAATAAAGATTATTAGATGCATCACAAAATTTAAGCCAGCACGCCAAACCATAGCTTCATAATAAAAAAAGCAAAACCCTGCGGATGATGGAAATCTGAAATAAAATCAGAAAATGCTGGAAAAACTCAAAGACGGTCTGGCAGCAGCTGTGGAGGGAAAAACAGAGATATCATTTCGAATCCATATGACACTTAGACCATAAGACATAGGAGCAGAATTAGGCCACTCGGCCCATCGAGTCTGCTCCACCATTCAATCACGGCTGATATGTTTCTCATTCCCATTCCCCTGCCTTCTCCCCATAACCCCTGATCCCCTTATTAATCAAGAACCTATCTATCTCTGTCTTGAAGACACTCAGTGACTTGGCCTCCACAGCCTTCTGCGGCAAAGATTCACCACCCTCTGGCTGAAGAAATTCCTCCTCATGTCTGTTTTAAAGGATCGTCCCTTTAGTCTGAGATTGTCTCTTCTGCTTCTAGTTTTTCTTACAAGTAGAAACATTCTCTCCATGTCCACTCTATCCAGGTCTCGCAGTATCCCAAAAGTCTCAATAAGATCCCTCCCCTCCTTTCTAAACTCTTAACGAGTACAGACCCAGAGTCCTCAACCGTTCCTCATACGACAAGTTCTTAATTCCAGGGATCATTCTTGTGAACCTCCTCTAGACCATTTCCAAGGCCAGCACATCTTTCCTTAGATACGGGGTCCAAAACTGCTCATAACATTCCAAATGGGGTCTGACCAGAGCCTATATAGCCTCAGATGTACATCCCTGGTCTTCTAGCCCTCTCAACACGTGAATGCTAACATTGCATTTGCCTTCCAAACTGCCGAATGAACCTGCGCGTTAACCTTAAGAAAATTGTGAACAAGGACTCCCAAGTCCCGTTGTGCTTCTGATTTCAGCTCTGGGGTCCCAGGTTCGATTCCCGACTTGGGTCACTGTCTGTGTTGAGTCTGCACGTTCTCCCCGTGTCTGCGTGGGTTTCCTCCGGGTGCTCCGGTTTCCTCCCACAAGTCCTGAAAGACGTGCTGTTAGGTGAATTGGACATTGTGAATTCTCCCTCTGTGTACACGAACAGGCGCCGGGGTGTGGCGACTATGGGCTTTTCACAGTAACTTCATTGCATACTGCTTGTGGCAATATAGGTTTTTATAACCCAAAAAGGCCATTTTGCCCAAATGGTTTATGCTGCTGGTTATGCTCCACATAAGCTGCTGTCAAACCTATTTTCTCTCAGCCTATCAGCATAACTTTCTATTCCTTTGTCCCCAATCTAGCTATCCTTTAAACGTATCTGTTATTTGCTTCAATCTGTTTGAGATAATAAGTTCTCATCAAGCAATGCCCTGTAGTTTGCTTGTTTACTCCTTTCTTTCCAGATACAAACATGAATTGCAATCTGATTGTAATCGGGAGTTTCAGTTTGCCCAAAACATGTGGGGCGAGATTCTCCCAAAACGGGAGAAATCGTAAAGCTGCCGTAAAACCCGGGCGGGTTTTACGGTAGCGCGCCCCTTCCCGACGGGGGACCGATTCGGGTCCCCGGTCGGGGCTAGCAGCCCGACGCCGTAAGCTCCGGCATCACGGGCTTAACGAAAATCGTTAAGCCCGCTTGCCGGAGTTAGCGCCGGCTGACGCGTCATATGACGTCAGCCGCGCATGCGCAGTTTGGAAGACTCCAACCCGCGCATGCGCGGGTGACGTCACCGCGTTTTTGCGCGAAACTCGCGCATGCGCGGGCCGGGTTGCCCCTCAGCCGCCCCGCGAATGGATACTGCGGGGCGGCGGAAGGACAAGTAGTGCGCGGACATCGGGCCCGCTGCCCGCGATCGGTGCCCACCGATCGCGGGCCCATGGCACCGTACGTGGTACGGCCGTGCCAATCGGTGCCATGGTTATTAATAGCGAGTTTGTGACGCCGTTTTTACGAACGGCAAGACCAGGTGTGTTTGCCGTTCGTAAAAACGGCGGAAAGGGCTGGGACTTCGGCCCATCTAACAGCTGAGAATCGCTGCCGGCCGTAAAAAAACGGCGGCAGCGATTCGGGTCGGGTCTTCGGCCGGGGGGGGGGGGGGGGGGGGGGGGGAGAATAGCGGGAGGGCGGCAAAAATGTCAGGAAGGCCCTCCCGCTATTCTCCCACCCGTCGTGGGGGGGCGGAGAATTTCGCCCGTGGTTTCTGACCTCTGTGTTCCCAGCCTCCTCAGCTAACTTCAATTCATAATTTTTACAATCTTTTTTGCCTGCTCTAACAAATTAACACATTTGCCATTTAATTTCCAACCCCTCCCCCTCCGCCAATATTTGCACATGCTTAGTACATAACACGTCAGCTATTTATTACTTTGCATATCATCCGTTGTCAGGAACAATTTCTAAATTCGTCCAGGTACTTCCTGGAACAATTCCCGAACAATGCAGGAGTTTAAAACAAGAGCTTTCTTTCATTACTACCCACTGTCAGTTTAGCAGATAGGATCATTGTGGGGTGGCCCTGATTGCCAATTTTCTTTCAAGTAACCCACCCCCAAAAGATATCCAAAGTAGATTTGAGATAGTCAAGGCAGCTTTTTCAGAACAAAGGAGGCGTTAACGTCAAAGAAACTGAACCTGAATCTTAGGAAAAGAATGCAGAGGTGCTACATTTGGTCACCTGTTAGATGCCTTTCAAATATGGACAAAACAAACAAAGCAAATTATCAACTAGCTGAATGCATTTGAGATGTGGACGTTTAGAAGGATGTTTTGCATACAATACAGACAGAGAGACGAATGAGGAAATGCCGAAAATAATAGGATTGTTGTAGTACAGGAGGCCATTTGTCCCACCCAGCATGTCTGCACTGGCTCTCCAATTCCCTTCAGTGCCATTCTTGCACCTTCTTCCCATAACCTTAGCACATTTTTCCTTTTTAGATTGAACCTGCCTCCGCCACACATAGGCAGTGCATTCAGGTTTTAACTCGCTGCGTGAAAAAGGAGGTACATAGTAGCACATCAAAGGCAATTCAGAGGAGGTTCACTAGATTGATTCCAGAGATGAGGGGTTTGCCTTATGAAGAGAGATTGAGCAGTTTAGGCCTATACTCTCTCGGTTTTAAGAGACCTAGTTGAGGTCTACAAGATGATAAAAGGTACTGACAAAGTGCGGTGGGTGCTGGGACATTGATTAAATTTGAGATAGACAGATTATTAATTAGTAATGGGTTGAAGGATTATGGAGAACAGCTAGGAACGTTGAGCCAGAGATCAGCCATGATTGTATTGCGGGCTTGAGGGACTAAACTGTCTACTCCTGCTCCTAGTTCTTATGTTTGAAGTGTTTTTTTGCTTATTCTAGCTATTATTTTTAATCTGTCCACAATCCTTTCACTAGTAGCAACAGTTTCTCCCTACCACTCTGTCCAGACACCTCGCGATTCTGAACACCTCCAAATCTCCTCTCAAGCCTTCTTTATGCCGAGGAAAGCAGATTGGAGAAGATAGGACTACCTTCGTAACTGAAGCTCCTCATTCTCTGGAACCTTCAGAGTGATTATTTTCTGCATTCTCTCTCTCACTGCCTCCACATCCTTCCTAAAACACGGCGCCCGTACCCCAGCTGAGGCTGAACTAATGTCTTACACACAAGTTCAACGTAACCTCCTGGTCCTTGCACTCTGTGAATGAAGCAGAGGGGACTGAAAGCTTCGTCAGCCACTCCCCTCATAATGCTGGAGGAAGAGAGGAAATGAGCGCGTAGCATCAAAGAGAGAAAGAAGGGCGGCATAGTGGCACAGTGGTTAGCACGGCACTGAGGACCTGGGTTCGATCCCGGCTCTGGGTCACTGTCCATGTGGAGTTTGCACATTCTCCCCATGTCTGTGAGGGTCTGTTACCCTCACAACCAAAAAAGATGTGCGGGGTAGGTGGATTGGCCACGCTAACTTGCCCCTTAAGGTGGAAAAAAATGAATTGAGTGCTCTAAAATTTATTTTGAAAAGAAAAACAGAGAGAAAGATGCAATAGAGGAAAACTTGGAGGTGAGGAGAGACAAGAGGGGGATTTAAAAAAAAGGCTCGAAATGTCACTAAACAAAATACTGAATAATTTGGGGAGTGAATCAGGACGGTTGCCTGACTTATTAAGGTTGTTATGAGAGTGTTTGCGATGCTGAGGGTTTGCTGGGAGCCGGAGGGGCCGCACTGACCTTTACCTGTTCACTCAGGTGTCAGCTCCAAGCTGCCTGACTCACCTGGGCGCTGCCTGACTCACCTGGGCGCTGCCTGACTCACCTGGGCGCTGCCTGTCCGCAGGTAAGGGAGGGAGGGACTCCCCCCTTCACACACACACGGTGAGTCCCCACCCTGGCTGAATCCCCCCCCCCCAAATCTCCACATACCCCCCTCGGCACCGCCGGTGTATCTTACCTGGAAAGCTCTCCTCCTCCTCCACCACCTCGGCGACGATTCCGCCTCTCCGCCGCGCTCCCAACTTTGGCCGAGCTGCCGTTCGGGTTTGTTCGGCTCTTTCCGGAAATCCAGTCACCACCTCGGCCGGAGAGCGGCCGTTACTGGCGGTTGGTCGGGGGGGCGGGGCGAAGGGAGGGATTTGGGGGCGGGAGGGCGGGGCGGAGTGGAGAAGGCGGGGCGAGGGGCGTGGTGGGGGCGGGGGCGGATGCAGAAGCGGGGGCGGGACCCAGCTGGAGAGGGGGCGGGGCCCAGCGGGCGAGGCCCGAGGGAAAGTTGCGAGGGGGCGTTCCCATGCCAGGCAGGCGCAGTGGCAGCCCCCCCCGCACGTGAGCCATGCCGGCTCACTCCAGTGACCTTGCGGCTGACGCGGGGCTCGTCCATGATCCCTCGCGCGCGAGGGGGCGGGGCTCGCCCATGATCCCTCGCGCGCCTTTGAGCAGGACGGCGGCAGAAAATGGAGGACGGATCGGTGAAGAAACGGTCAGCGGCTTTCTATAAACACAGAAAAGGCCGGACAAACTCAGCGGGTCGGGCAGCATCAGCGGAGAGAGAGAGAGAAACAGAATTTTAAAAATAAATTTAGAGTACCCAATTAATTTTTTCCAATTAAGGGGCAATTTAGTGTGGCCAATCCAGCTACCCTGTACATCTTTGGGTTGTGGGGGTGAGACCCACGCAAACACGGGGAGAATGTGCAAACCCCACACAGACAGTGACCCAGGGCCGGGATGGAACCCGGGTCCTCAGCGCTGTGGAGGCAGCAGGGCTAACCCACCGTGCTGCCCTGAGATACAGAGTTAATAAAATGAAAATCGCTTATTGTCACAAGTAGGCTTCAAATGAAGTTACTGTGAAAAGCCCCTAGTCGCCACATTACCGCGCCTGTTTGGGGAGGCTGGTACGGGAATTGAACCGTGCTGCTGGCCTGCCTTGGTCTGCTTTAAAAGCCAGCTGTTTAGCCCTGTCCGTGTGGCCTCTTCTGTTAACTTGAAGAGGGCTGGGGGGGGGGAGTGATGGACATCAAACTGTGAATGGTATTGTGAGGGACTGAGGCGTTTTAATAGTAGCAAAGGTGAATGGGGAATGTCTGGATCGGTGATTGTTGAACAAGCCAGGGGTGCAGACTAACAAAACGAACGGGGGGAAGTCACGATGGAGGGGAAAAGTTCACGGTCTAAACCCGCCAAGTTCCATGTTGAGTCCAGATGGCTGTAATGCAATTGGAAGATGAGTTCTTCTTCACTTTGCGTCAGGGAGCATCATTGGGGTTTCGCGGCAGCACCGAGGACAGAGACGTGGGCGTGAGAGCAGGATGCTGAATTGAAATGGCGAGTCACCGGAGTAATATTGTGACCCCATGGGACAAATTGAGTTTTGGTTGCTTTAAACAAACCCCCCCTCTCATCACTGACACCACCACCCCCCCCCCCCCCCCCCCTCATGATCATTGACCGCTCAATCACTTCTCTGCCAATCCCACACTTGAAATGTTCCTTATTTTCTTTGTAAAATTTGGTCACCTTGAGTAAGCATAAATACTAACATGGAGTGGTTCAGCTGAATAGCATGTTTCTGTGCCATCTATCTTATGCCGACCATTCGTTGATGCCTCGGGTCCCCCATTCCAGGGAATTGAATGCAACGTGTAGGTTGACACTCCAGTGCAGTACTGAGGGAGTTGAACCGGGACAGGTTGATTGGAAACACATTTTGGTGGATAAAACAGTGGATGAAAAATGGGAGACTTTCAAACGAGAGATGAATAGGGTGCAAGCTAGGTTCGTACCCATGAGAGTAAAGGCAGAGTACCCTCGGCTAGAGTACCCTGGATGACAAAGGTTATTGAGAAAATAAGGAAGAAAAAGGCATATGAAACTGATGTAAAATTGGAGTCATTGGAACATCACAGTGGTGGGGGCCTCACGGTAGCATGGTGGTTAGCATAAATGCTTCACAGCTCCAGGGTCCCAGGTTCGATTCCCGGCTGGGTCACTGTCTGTGTGGAGTCTGCACGTCCTCCCCGTGTGTGCGTGGGTTTCCTCCGGGTGCTCCGGTTTCCTCCCACAGTCCAAAGATGTGCGGGTTAGGTGGATTGGCCATGCTAAATTGCCCGTAGTGTAAGGTTAATGGGGGGATTGTTGGGTTACGGGTATACGGGTTACGTGGGTTTAAGTAGGGTGATCATTGCTCGGCACAACATCGAGGGCCGAAGGGCCTGTTCTGTGCTGTACTGTTCTATGTAGGCCGAGGACAGAAAGGTCAGAGTGAGAGCAATGTGGCAAAGTAAAATGACAGGTGACTGGAAGCTTAGGCTTCTGTTTGCAGACTGGAGATGTTTTGCAAATCGATCACCCATAGTTGGTCTCCAACCTGTAGAGACTGTTGTGAGCAGATGACGACTGCTTTTTGAAAGAAAAAACACAGCAAATTGAGTTTGGTAATGGTGAGATTTTCATACCAAATCGATATGAATTACAAAAAAGTACAGAGTAGTCCAGTTAATTATTTATTACATTTCCAATCATGCTGAAATATTTTTAGATATGTCCTAAAGGGTGAAGAACTGATTCTTGGGGAATTGAGAAAGCGATAGGAGGTGATAAATTAATTGTATCGGCAGAACCGTTATGAGGAAACGAACTGGATCACGACACTTCCCGGCTGGGTTGTAGTGTATCTGGAGAAATTAAACCATTTAGTCCTGGGAAGGGGTGAGCAAAGATTTTTGAAGCCAATATCTGTTTTGAGGAAGACGATGCGTGCCATTAACCAGGACCGCTATTCAGCTCGACTCCTGGGATGGTGGGACCGACGCACGAGGAAAGATTGAGTCAGTTAGGATTGTATTCGCTGGAGTTCGGAAGAATGTTTTCAAGAAGCAGTTAGATATAGTACTTACGGGCAGCACAGCGGCGCAGTGTCTAGCACTGCTGCCTCATGACGCCGTGGTGCCAGTTCGATCCCGTCTCTGGGTCACTGTCCGTATGGAGTTTGAACATTCTCCCCTTGTCTGCGTGGGTTTCGCCCCCACAACCCAAAGATGTGCAGGGAGGTGGATTGGCCGCGCTAAATTGCCCCATAATTGGAAAAAATTAATTGAGTACTCTAAATTTAAAATAAAATAAAAGATATAGCACCTAGGACGAAGGGGATGAAAGGTTATGGGGGGGGGGGGGGGGGGGGGGAAAGTGGGATTAAGCTATTGAGTTGGACGAGCAGCCGTGATCATAATGAATGGGGGAACAGGTTCGACGGGCCAAATGGCCTCTTCCTGCTTCTATTTTCTATGTTCACTCAATTCTGTTTATCCACTTTTCGCTTCAATGTGTTTCGTGCAACAAAGGTTTGCAAGACTGACTCCTGGGGCGAGGGTGTGGTCCTATGAGGCGCGATTAAGTCAACCAAGCAGATCGTCCCATGGTTGGAAAAATGAGAGGCGATGACTTTGTAACATAAAATCCTAAAGGGGGGTCAATGCTCGGAGGTTATTTCCCATGACTGGGCGATAGTCTCAAAATATCTGGAGTGGGACTTGAACAATTTCAGTCTGAAATGAGAAGAAATGCATCTGCATTCCAACCGTGACTGCACTTTAAATGCAATTCATTGGCTGGGAAGCACTTTAGGAATCGCGAGGTTGGAAATGGCGCTATATAAATTCAAGTTCTCTTTCTCAAAGTGATCAGCCTGGGGGCGGGATTGTGGAGTGTATCAAACTTGCTTTTGGGAAATGTTCACTGATTTTAATTTGCTGGCAACATATTTGCTGAAGTTCCGTTCTCTCTCTCTCTGACTTATTCTGAACTGTTTTGTTCCAGACTCCGGAGTTCCAATCAACATGCATCGTTGCTAAGTCAGGTCAGTAATGTGTTCTTTTTAAAAAAAAAATCTTTATGAGTTAAGCAATGACAACATTTCTCCACCCTTTGCTTTGGGTCAGGGTTATAAACAAGAAGGATTACCTGGGCACCCTCTGCAGTGAATGGCATGGAAAGATCAGGGAGCGATAAAAAGGGCCTCCTCCCGTCACTCGGCAAGTTTACCCAATCAGTAGCTGAGGTTTGAGAGTAGGACAATTCCGGGTTTAATACTTGGTGCTGTCGATGCTAAGACCGGCTTCTTTGTCCCGAGGCTAGAGGGAAGATCCCCTTCTGAGATGCCTGCTGGGGAGTAAGTAAGATGTGTATGTTATAAAAATCATACACACTGATTTGGTTCACCTTTGACACCCTTCTCTCCATTCTGCCCTACACAATCCAGTTTCAAAATTCAGCTTCAGCCACACAATGTTTCAACAAACCACTTCATTATGCTATACCGCACATTATGCAGTGTCTCAAATCCGACAGTCTGAAAACCGGATGCTGCTGTTCATCAGTTTGAATTGTTATCGAACGAGTAAAATAACATCCAAAATAATTTACCTAAGTGCTACACGCCGGATTCGCACGCCAGCCTTTTCCTGCACCCAGAGTGGTTCCAAGCACCCTTGACCCCACCTGACCTGGCTTGCTCCAGTCCGTCCAGCCTGCATAGAACTGCCCAACCCAGCCTCGGAGTTTGGGAAGTGTCCTCAGGACTGGCATACAGTGACTCGCTTGGTGCTCCCTCAGTTTTATTGGCCATAGACACTCTTGTGGGGGGGGGGGGGGGGGGGGGGGGAGGGAAAGAAATGTTTTACTCGCTGCGCTATGGGGTTTCCCAAGAACGTTCTTGGTTAATTTCTTAAGTTACGTTTTAGTTAACCCATGACAGAGATGAACCAGGCCGGTGGGTTCTCGGTGTGACTACTGGCCAGTGAGATCTACTCCGTGCACCGCGCTTGAAATTGTTTGAAGTAGCTGATGGGTCGCTTTTTTACAAACGCAGGAAGCTGCAGTTCTCTGGTAGCTTCACCCATGTTTGAATCAGCCACAGCCTGTAAGTTAGCCGTACCTCAGTTTCTTTTCAAGCCTTATTTTTCCACAATTGATGTACTTTTTTTCAAATTTTAATAAAAGGACACTTATTTGCTTAATTTCATGTGTCTTTAATGATTGGATTCAAATTCTCATTTTATTCCTCCGAAACCTGGTTCAGACTTTGGTTTGCCGGTTTTGAGGCACCGTACTCACTCTTCAAACTTGACAATCCATCTTTGATTCCCCCCATTATAACCTTTTAAAAAATTTGATTCAAAAGATCGAAGTAGATAAGATGGCAGCACAAGTAGTTCCTACAAATAGTGATGCGATTTTGTCGAACAGCAGGGCGATTTTCATTCTGAACAAACTGCAATAAGCACTAAAATAACACGCAATATTCCTTTCACTTATTAATTATTTGATATTATATTTGTAGTCAGTTAAGGTAAAGGGTAAAAATGGCAGGAGATCCCAGACCCGTGTTATGCTCCTCGTGCTCAATGTGGGAGTTCAGGGACGCGGCCGATGCTCCTGACTCCTTCATGTGCGGGAAGTGTGTCCAGCTGCAGCTCCTGTTCGACCGCATGGCGGCTCTGGAGCTGCGGATGGACTCACTTTGGAGCATCCGCGATGCTGAGGAGGTCGTGGATAGCACGTTCAGTGAGTTGGTCACACCGCAGATTAGGATTGGTGAGGGAGACAGGGAATGGGTGACCAAAAGGCAGAGAAAGAGTAGGAAGGCAGTGCAGGTGTCCCCTGCGGTCATCTCCCTCTAAAACAGGTATACCGTTTTGGATACTGTTGGGGGAGATGACTCACCAGAGGAAGGCAGTAGTAGCCAGGCTTATGGCACCGTGGCTGGCTCAGCTGCACAGAAGGGCGGGAAAAAGACTGGCAGGGCTATAGTCATAGAGGATTCAATCGTAAGGGGAGTAGACAGGCGTTTCTGTGGTCGCAATCGAGACTCCCGAATGGTATGTTGCCTCCCGGGTGCACTGGTCAGGGATGTCTTAGATGGGCTGCAGGACATACTGAAGGGGGAGGGTGAACAGCCAGTTGTGATTGCATATAGGCACCAACGATATAGTTACAAAACGGGATGAGGTCCTACAATCAGAATTTAGGGAGTTAGGAGATAAGTTAAAAAGTAGGACCTTAAAGGTAGTCATCTCAGGATTGCTACCAGTGCCACAAGACAGCCAGAGTAGAAATTCAAGAATAGTCAGAATAAATACGTGGCTTGAGAGATGGTGCAGGAGGGAGGGGCTCGGATTTTTGGGACATTGGAACCGGTTCTGGGGGCGGTGGGACCATTACAAACCGGATGGTCTACACCTGGGCAGGACTGGAACCAATGTCCCGGGGGTGCTTTTGCTAACACTGTTGGGGAGGCTTTAAACTAATGTGGCAGGGGGATGGGAACCAGATTAGGAAGTTAGAGGTCAGTAAAGAGGCAGCAACTAAAGCCAGTAAGGTACTAGATAATAAACTCAATGTGACTAAGAGGAAGAGTAGACAGGTAAGAGATGATGAACGCAAAGGGACAGGTGGTCTGAGGTGCATTTGTTTTAATGCGAGAAGTGTAGCAGGTAAGGCAGATGAACTTAGGGCTTGGATTAGTACCTGGGAATATGATGTTATTGGTATTACTGAGACTTGGTTGAGGGAAGGGCAAGACTGGCAACTAAAAATCCCAGGGTATAGATGCTTCAGGAGGGATAGAGAGGGAGGTAGAAGGGGGGGAGGAGTTGCATTACTCGTCAGATGATATACCAGCTGTGATTAAGGAGGGCATGATGGAGGATTTGAGCACTGAGGCAATATGGGTGCAGCTAAGAAGTAGGAAGGGTGCAGTAACATTGTTGGGACTTTACTACAGGCCTCCCAAAAGTGAGCATGTAGTAGAGGTACAAATATGCAGACAGATTATAGAAAAATGTCGGAACAATAGGGTGGTTGTGATGGGAGATTTTAACTTCCTCAACATTGAATGGGATTTGTGTAGTGTTGGATGTGTAGATGGAGCAGAGTTTGTAAGGAGCATCCATGAGAGTTTTTTAGAGCAGTATGTAAATAGTCCAACTCGGGAGGGGGCCATACTGGACCTGGTATGGGGAATGATCCCGGCCAGGTGGTTGATGTTTCAGTTGGTGATTACTTTGGGAATAGCGATCACAATTCCGTAAGTTTTAGAATACTCATGGGCAAGGACAAGAGTGGTCCGAAAGGAAGAGTGCTAAATTGGGGAAAGGCAGAGTATAACAAAATTCGGCAGGAGCTAGGGAATGTGGAATGGGAGCAGCTGTTTAAGGGTAAATCCACATTTGAAATGTGAGAGTCTTTTAAGGAAAGGTTGATTACAGCGCAGGACAGACATGTCCCTGTGAAAATTATAGAATATAATTATAGAAGTTATTATAGAATTATATATAGATTATAGATTATATATATATATAGATTATAGAAAAATGTAGGAGCAATAGGGTGGTTGTGATGTGAGATTTTAACTTCCCCAACATTGAATGGGACTTGTGTAATGTTGGAGGCGTAGATGGAGTTTGTAAGGAGCATCCAGGAGATGAAAAAGGAAGCATACATAATATCGGGAAAGTAGGACGAATCTCAAACGCGCAACAAAGAGGGCTAAAAGGGGTCATGAAATATCTTTGGCTAACAGGGTTAAGGAAAATCCCAAAGCCTTTTATTCATATATAAGGAGCAAGAGGGTAACAAAGACAAAAGAGGGAATTTATGCGTTGAGTCAGAGGAAATGGGTGTGATTCCTAATGAGTACTTTGCATCGGTATTCACCAAGTAGAGGGAAATGACGGATGTTGAGGCTAGGGATGAATGTGTAAATACTCTAGGTCAAGTCGTCATATGGAAGGGGGACATTTTGGGTATTCTAAAAGACATTAAGGTGGACAAGTCCCCAGGACTGGATGGGATCTATCCCAGGTTACTGAGGGAAGCGAGAGTCGAAATAGCTGGGGCCTTAACAGATATCTTTGCAGCATCCTTGAGCACGGGTGAGGTCCCAGAGGACTGGAGAATTGCTAATGTTGTCCCTTTGTTTAAGAAGGGTAGCAGGGATAATCCAGGGAATTATAGACCTGTGAGCTTGACGTCAGTGGTAGGCAAACTGTTGGAGAAGATACTGAGGGATAGGATCTATTTACATTTGGAAGAAAATAGACTTATCAGTGATAGGCAGCATGGTTTTGTGCAGGGAAGGTCATGTCTTACAAACCTAATAGAATTCTTTGAGGAAGTGACGAAGTTAATTGATGAGGGAAGGGCTGTAGATGTCATATACATGGACTTCAGTAAGGCGTTTGATAAAGTTTCCCATGGCAGGTTGATGGAAAAAGTGAAGTCGTATGGGGTTCAGGGTGTACTAGCTAGATGGATAAAGAACTGGCTGGGCAACAGGAGACAAAGAGTAGTGGTGGAAGGGAGTGTCTCAAAATGGAGAAGGGTGACTAGTGGTGTTCCACAGGGATCCGTGCTCGGACCACTGTTGTTTGTGATTATACATAAATGATCTGGAGGAAGGTATAGGTGGTCTGATTAGCAAGTTTGCAGATGATACTAAGATTGGTGGAGTTGCAGATAGTGAGGGGGACTGTCAGAGAATGCAGCAAAATATAGATAGATTGGAGAGTTGGGCAGAGAAATGGCAGATGGAGTTCAATCCGGGAAAATGTGAGGTGATGCATTTTGGAAGATCTAATTCAAGAACAGACTATATGGTCAATGGAAGAGTCCTGGGGAAAATTGAAGTACAGAGAGATCTGGGAGTTCAGGTCCATTGTACCCTGAAGGTGGCAGCGCAGGTTGATAGAGTGGTCAAGAAGGCATACAGCATGCTTGCCTTCATCGGACGGGGTATTGAGTACAAGAGTCGGCAGATCATGTTACAGTTGTATAGGACTTTGGTTAGGCCACATTTGGAATACTGCGTGCAGTTCTGGTCGCCACATTATCAGAAGGATGTGCAGAGGAGGCTCACCAGGATGTTGCCTGGTATGGAGGGTGCTAGCTATGAAGAAAGGTTGAGCAGATTAGGATTGTTTTCGTTGGAAAGACGGAGGTTGAGGGGGGACCTGATTGAGGTCTACAAAATTATGAGAGGTATGGTCAGGGTGGACAGCAACAGGCTTTTCCCAAGAGTGGGGGTGTCAATTACTAGGGGTCACAATTTCAAGGTGAGAGGGAGAAAATTTTAAGAGAGATGTGCGTGGGAAGTTTTTTACGCAGAGGGTGGTGGATGCCTGGAACGCTTTACCAGCGGAGGTGGTAGAGGTGGGCACGATAGCATCATTTAAGAGGCATCTAGACAGATATATGAACGGGTGGGGAACAGAGAGAAGTAGATCCTTGGAAAATAGGGGACAGATTTAGATAAAGGATCTGGATCGGCGCAGGCTGGGAGGGCCGAAGGGCCTGTTCCTGTGCTGTAATTTTCTTTGTTCTTTGTAATAAAGCATTTTCTTCTCCCAGCAGAGTTCCTCATCTAAAAGGAAATGCATCAAACAGAAGAAGCCTGGGAACCCCGGTAAGAATCCATTTGCTGCGCACACAGTAATATCATTCACAAACGTCCTATGGAGACATGCGAGACAGGTACCGCTCCTATCCACGTGCTGTAAAAAGTCAGTGTTCCTGAGGAGGTTCAAAGGGAAAATCAAAATGGGAGGCAAGGGGAAAATGTGCAGAGCTTGTAGAGAGAAGGTGATGTTGGACAAAGTACAGGGTGACACACAGCTTTCCGGTGGAAGGATTGTACTGAGGCTCATTATTAGCGAGCAAAGCTCAATGAGGGCAAATGTAAAGTACTAGCAAAGTAAAAAAATAGGACTCGTGTGTACTCAACCTTGCACAAGGCAAGCTGAAAGAGATCCAGCAGTATTAGTTAACTCATTGCTCGCTAAAGCTAGATATTGTGAGGAAACAGCAAAAACAGAGCTGCGAGGAAGCAAGGTAACGTTTCTATCCGGCGAGGTCACACTGCTTTGCTGCTATTGCTTCATCATCGATAATAACTGACCTGTCTACGAATGGGTTTTTTTTTTTAAAAGAGAAAAGGCCCAAATCTTCAGACAAATCAGTGTAGAAGAACCTTGCTTTCCCTCCTTTCTATGCTACATGTCTTCATCCTGTGAGGTATGCCTGGCAGAGAAAACGCCGAGGATCAATCTTAAACTGTTTTTAAGTTGTTAATGCTTTTAGTGTTCAGTAGCCTGCCACGTGCACAATTGAAAGCCTCTCTGCAGTTCGCATTGACTAAAGTGTATAACTGCAACCAACAAGAGAATCACGCTGCGATGAGGGTCGCGCTTTGTGCTGTTGCCGGCTTCCATTCCTCTGCCTCCTGCTCACGTGGTTTGACTAACTTTCTGCTCATGTGCTGCATAAACGCTGGGGCAATCTAACTGGTGGAATGTTCTGTGTGCGCGCTGTCCGTTTTGTAAAATCTATTCCGTCTCCTTGTAGTTGGGCTTGCTGTAAAACGACCGTAATAGTGTCTGTCTTCACTGCCATTTGCTTGATCCCCTTGTAGCGTTGGCTACGTGTAATGTTTGATGCAGAACTTTAGTCGACTGCTTCACTCGCATCGCCATCAGGAGCCTTCCGGCTGGTGGTTCTTTCCCTCTAGTTGCAGCCACGGTGCATCTTCAGTAGGGAGTGGAGTTTTAACCCTTTTCCTTCCTCACTTAACTGACACTCTGTATTTGCTAATTTCACCTCACCCTTTTAGACAGCACTTGTCCTTTCCTAACGTTTTCTTGTATTACTGCTGGCAAGCTGTTAGTATTGTTCAGTTCCGACCTAACAACAGTGATCACACTTTGGAAGTAGTGTCTCGCTGTGAAGAGCTTTGCTGAGGGGGCAAACGCTGCTTTGTAAATGCGCAACTGTCCAGAACCGTGTTTCCGTCACCAGGTGACATGGGCAAACTGTATGAGCAGTTGGCAAAAAATGCATATTATGGAATCTCCGTCTGCTTCATGGGTGTTAGCATCGCACAGTAGCCACTCCTTGTGCAGATAGGGAAGCTAATCCACTGTTGTTAGCCTTAAGTCATAGTTAATGGTCAATACTTCAATCATCGTCACTGTGAAGTTGGAAGTTAACAGTGGTTCTGGAGCAAGAACAGTGCATATTGAATGGAGAAGCAGAGTCCAGTAATGCACACTGATGACATGACACATTTAGTTCACACTAATCCCAAATGCAGTCACCAGCTCGAGTGGTCATCTTGATGCCTTTAATTCTTTACCATCTGCTACACTGTGGAAGAGACGAGCAAGGAAGCTGACACTTCTGCCTCTTTACGAAGTAACTTTCGTTCTGTCAGGTGCAACCCACATGGCGGAAGATCTCCTCTTTTGATTGTTGCTGAATGTTTTCTCCATCCTTTAATTTTTTTTTTCTAGAACATGTCGCCAAGCAGGAGGAGACGCCACCAAGCAGCAGCCCCCTGACCCGGCGCAGTGCCAGGCTAAACCCTGGTCGGTGCGCCGACGTCAGTCTGACCCCTCAAGAGCACGACCATGCAAATCCAAGCTGCCACACCAAGATGTCCCCTGCCAACCCCTCCAAAGAGCCCGAGGTCAGTAAGGCGCCTTCTCCCAACAAGCAGGCCAAGAAAAGCCTGCAGTCGCAATCGTGGCGACGGTCCAGCTTGAAGGGCGGTAAAGGTCGGAAATCCCTCCCTCCAATCCACCAAGACTCAAAAGGTGAGGAAGAGGGTTGTCTTTTTTTAATCAAACTGGGTACTGAGTTTGAAAGCTTTACTCAGTTATATCTGCAGCGAGAATGGGCTCGATTCCTGTCTTTTTGCTTTGGGGTGTAGAACAATCAACCGAGCATCCTGGAGCAGACAATGTTTCCACTTGTTCAATGCTATTGCGCGCCAGAAGATTATTTCCACCAAATAATTTGAAATGAATGGATTGTGAGTAATCCACCTTCGGGCTGGTGTAGTTTTCCCATTACCGTTAGAGAATTTCCGTCCGTGTATTCCAGAGGCCCATGTTCGCACTTGTAAAGTTAACCATTGGGGGGCGCGAAGATTGCAGAATGCTCAGCTGCAGGTTGCTATTTGTGGTCCCCAGCTGTGTGAGAGATGCCTTATGAAGCTGTTATCGAGTTATTATTTAAATCCATTACTCATATCATTAGGAAGTGCTGAGGCATCTTTAGATGTTGTTACCTCTGTACATTCGTTTTTAACTTCCATTAGTTCTAATTCTATTCTGTTACTATCATTTTGATGACTAACTCCCGTTTTTGAGTCCATTTTGTTACTTTTATATATGAAAGATTTTTTTTTTTTAAATAAATTTAGATTAGCCAATTATTTTTTCCAATTAAGGGCCAATTTAGCGTGGCCAATCCACCTACTTTGCACATTTTTGGGTTGTGGGGGCGAAACCCACGCAGACACGGGGAGAACGTGCAAACTCCACACGGACAGTGACCCAGAGCCGGGATCGAACCTGGGACCTCAGCGCCGTGAGGCGGTTGTGCTAACCACTAGGCCACCGTGCTGCCCTTTATATATGAAAGATGATTTACTTTCACCACATCTTTTCGGCTACCTTTTGTGGTCAAGTTACCACAGAAGCCTAAACGGTTCCCTAGCTTTGTGGTGTAGGAAAGGAGAGAACTGCGGTGGTTGCTGTTGTATTCCTGCCAGATGCTGCAGAGTGGCTTTGGGAGTGTCCTGCAGGTAGCTCTGCCACCCCGTGTGTAGAAGCCTTGCAGTGGAAAGAAAGGGAGAGCTTTAGTACCACAGGATCGATTTGTCTGTGTATCCAAGTCTGAACGAGTCATTGGAACAGGTCTGGTGAACGAACTGTTCTCACATTGTAAAAATGTCCTTTGACTCTCTGTACATACAAGAACTGAAGAACTATGAGCAGAAGTTGGCCACTCGGCCCCTCGAGCTTGCTCCGCCATTCGATAGGATCATGGCTGATCTGATTGTGGCTTCAGCTCCAGTATCCTCCACATAATCCTTCACTAATGTCCTTTAGGGAAGGAAATTAGCTGTCCTTACCCGGTCTGACCTACATGGTGACTCCAGACCCACAGCAATGTGGCTGATTCTTCAATGCCCTCTGAAATGGCCTAGCAAGACACTCAGTTCAAGGGAAATTAGGGATGAGCAATAAATGCTGACCCAGCCATCGATGCCCATATCCCCGAACTAATACAAAGAAAAACCCTTAACTGTAATGCTGATGAAAAATCTAACTCCAACCCTAAAGTTGTTCAATGAATCAGCCTCCAATGCTTGCTGGGGGATAAAGGTTCCATCGGCTAACCGCTCTGAGAGAAATAAATTCTCCTTATCTCAGTCTTAAATGGGATGCCCCTAATTTTAAACCGTGTCCCTGGTTCTAGACTCCCCTTCTTCTGGATGGGTTGTTCATCAGAGGCCCTGGAGCTCTCACGAGCATTGCCGGTCGTTACAAAATGGAGGAATCTCTCTTGCGCTCAGAGCACGTGACCTGCACTCTGCCGCCGCTTCTGGAGAGAAGATCCCATCGATTTTTAAAGCTAATCGGCTCTTGAGTCAGCACGCTGACGTCAGGAGGAAGTGGTCTGCCTCACTGGGCTCCGGGCCTGTGCACTGCTGAGGGGGCACGCAGTAGCGGGATAGTCGGCATTCCGTTGGGCACTTCTGTCAGCAATAGGGAACGCCGTGACTGATGGCCCCGCGGCCCTCACGACACCCGTCCACGACCCACCTGCGGGTTGTGACCCGGAGTTTGAAAATGACTGCTATAGAGGGAGTGCAGCAAAGGATTACCAGACTGATTCCTGGGATTGTGGGATTGGTTTATCAGGACAGATTGAGTCGATTAAGATTATATTAGCTGGAGTTTAAAACAATGAGGGAATTTTATTAGTAGAAACTTAGAAAACCCTAGCAGGGTAGATGCAAGAAGGATGTTCCTGAATTTGAGGGTGTCCAGAACCAGGGGACACAGTCTGAGGATAGGGGGTAAACCATTCAGGACAACAATTAAGAGACATTTCTTAACCCAGAGAGTGGTGAGCCTGTGGAATTTGTTACCACAGGAAGTAGTTGAGGCCAAAACATTGTATGTTCTCAAGAAGCAGTTAGATATAGCATTTGAGGTGAAGGGGATCAAAGGATATGGGGGGGGGAGATGGGATTAGAGTTGGATGATCAGTCTTGATAATAGCGGAGCAGGCTCAAAGGGCCAAATGGCCTCTTCCTATTTTTTATGTTTCTCAGTCATGGATATAGATTGTGAACAGTTGAGGTCCCAGCACTGATTGCTGCGGCACTTGTGGCCATAGCTTGTCAACCTGAAATTGGCCGTGTATCTTTACTCGCTGCTTCCTGTTAGCTAACTAATCCTCTACCCATGCCAATATGTTATCTTCGACACCATTAGCTCTTATTTTATGCAGGAACTTTTGATGTGGCGCCTTGTTGAATGTTTTTTGGAAATTCAAGTACATCACATCTATAGGTTCCCCTTTATCCGCATTGCTTGGTATTTCCTCAAAGAATTCTGATAAATTGATCTCCCATTCATAAAATCATTTTGACTTTGTCTTTTGGCTTTCAGATTTTCTAAATGTCCAGCTAATGCCTTCTTGGTAATGGACACACTTCTCATGTTCTAATCTTATTCAAGTTGTAACATTTAATGCTTGTTTCTTTACTGTGATTCGGTTTCCCATTACCTCCTGGAACATCTTGGAACAAGAGCTAATTTATACCTTTCCCTGTTTTCTTGTCGATGGCAACTCAAATCCTCCTTTCTTCACGAGGTACTCACAGCGAGAGGTGCAGGAAGTATGGTTTTGGTGGGGTGGGGCAAGGGGGCACATTGCTACATGTCCTTTCAGCTTCAATAAGTTACACGCTATTGTTTTGATATCCTTTTGTCATGTAAACCATAACTGATTCTCTCCGACTGGACCAGTTATGCTCGGGCCAGTGTTTGGAACAGGCCGGGATCAGTCACAGCTTCAAACATCAGTGTCTTTCACTAAGAAACAACAGAGCTGCAAACCGGTAGCCCACAGGATATGGAACAGGCAAAGAATGCCTGGGCATTGTTGGTCAGAATACTCTAGCCAACTGCACATGTTAGCAGGGGCAAAGGTGACTAGGCGCCTCTGGTAGATGCGTTTTGCATAGAGGTCAGAGGACATTTGAATTCTGCTGTCCTGGGAGGTGATCAAGGCAGAAAGCACCTTTATTCGAGGGAGTTGGCCAGGGACACGGCTAGGGCGCCAATTGATGGACTTGTGTTGGTGACATCTGGGGTTGGCCGCATGGACCAAAATGGTTGTTTCCAGCCTGTGCATTCCTATGTTCCTGCGCTGCCACTTGTGTTCCTGAGCACAATCCAGTGTCCCCCAACTGGAAAATGTGTGCATGTGCGCAACTGCATAAAAGTGGGGGTCGGGCTGAAATGTGATGCACTCCACAGTTGAAGAGCTGATAGCACTCTCCTGGGTCACAACATGAGGAATTTCAGCCTGGGCAAATTGCGGGAAGGTGGAGCGAGGGACAGTGACATAGAATCAGTGGCATCCCTTGCCTGGTTCGTGGAGGCTATATTGATGCCTCACCTTCAGCAGGGTGGGTTGGAGCACACACTCCATATGAGCCAGAAGGGCAATCGCTGCCACAGGCAAAAACAAAGTAATTCAGGGACTGTGTCTAAAAGACATCAAGACCTTTGGGCTATTTGAGGCTCACTGTGGAAAAATTGGATTGCTTGGAATACATTCTGTGCTGGGCTAACTGCACTCATGTGCCAGGAAATTATCATCTCCAACAAGAGGGAATCTGACCATCTTCCCCTTGATTTTCAACGGCATCACTATTACTAAACTCCCCCACTCTCAACATCCTGGGGGTGGGGGGTTTACAAATGACCAAAATCCTAACTTGGCCAGCCATAAAGATGCTGAGCAGGTCAGAGGCTGGGAATTCTGCAGCAAGTAACTCATCTATGTCTCCCTGGCAAAGTTTGTACCATCTACAGGGTATAACGGAATATTCTTTAATGCTACAGCCTTAAAACTCATGGAGTTTGACGTCACCCAGGGCAAAGCAGCTTGCTTGACTGCACCCCATCTACCACTTTCGATATTCAGTCCCTCCACCACCAATGTACAATAGCAGCCGTGTATACCATCTCAAATGTCATAGTATTCGGAATAAGGTAAATGAGTTGATGGCGCAAATCATCGTGAATGACTATGAGTTAGTGGCCATTACTGAAACATGGTTAAAGGATGGTCACGACTGGGAGTTAAATATCCGAGTGTATCAAACTATTCAGAAGGACATAGTAGATGGTAAGGGAGGTGGTGTAGCTCTGTTATTTAACGATGACATCCGGGCAATAGTAAGGGATGACATCGGTGCTATGGAGGATAAGGTTGAATCCAGTTGGGTGGAAATCAGGAATAGTAAGGCGAAAAAGTCACTGATAGGAGTAGTCTATCGGCCACCAAATAGTAACATTATGGTGGGGCAAGCAATAAACAAAGAAATAACTGATGCATGTAGAAATAGTACAGCAGTTATCATGGGTTGGTTTAGCTCACTCGGCTAAATCGCTGTCTTTTAAAGCAGGCCAGCAGCACGGTTCGATTTCCGTACCAGCCTCCCCGGACAGGCGCAGGAATGTGGCGACTAGGGGCTTTTCACAGTAGCTTAATTGAAGCCTACTCGTGACAATAAGCGATTTTCATTTCATGGGGGATTTTAATCTACATGTTGATTGGTTTAACCAGGTCGGTCAAGGCAACCTTGAGGAGGAGTTTATAGAATGTATCTGAGATAGTTTCCTAGAACAGTATGTAATGGAACCTACGAGGGAACAAGCGGCCCTAGATCTGGTCCTGTGTAATGAGACAGGATTGATTAATGATCTCATAGTTAGGGATCCTCTTGGAAGGAGCGATCACAATATGGTGGAATTTAAAATACAGACGGAGGGTGAAAAGGTAAAATCAAACGCTAGTGTTTTGTGCTTAAACAAAGGAGATTACAATGGGAGATTTCAGAAGAGCTAGCTATGGTAGACTGGAAGCAAAGACTTTATGGTGAAACAGTTGAGGAACAGTGGAGAACCTTCCAAGCGATTTTTCACAGTGCTCAGCAAAGGTTTATACCAACAAAAAGGAAAGACGGTAGAAAAAGGGAAAATCGATTGTGGATATCTGAGGAAATAAGGGAGAGTATCAAATTGAAGGAAAAAGCATACAAAGTGGCAAAGATTAGTGGGAAACTAGAGGACTGGGAAATCTTTAGGGGGAAACAGAAAGCTACTAAAAATGCTATAAAGAGTAAGATAGATTATGAGAGTAAACTTGCTCAGAATATAAAAACAGATAGTAAAAGTTTCTACAAATATATAAACCAAAAAAGAGTGACTAAGGTAAATATTGGTCCTTTAGAGGATGAGAAGGGAGATTTAATAATGGGAGATGAGGAAATGGCTGAGGAACTGAACAAGTTTTTTGGGTCGGTCTTCACAGTGGAAGACCCAAAAAACATGCCAGTGACTGATGGAAATGAGGCTATGACAGATGAGGTCCTTGAGCATAAGAACTAGGAGCAGGAGTAGGCCATCTGCCATTTAGGGCAGCACGGTAGCATAGTGGATAGCACAATTGCTTCACAGCTCCACGGTCCCAGGTTCGATTCCCGGCTTGGGTCACTGTCTGTGCGGAGTCTGCACGTTCTCTCTGCGTGTGCGTGGATTTCCATTGGGTGCTCCGGTTTCTTCCCACAATCTGAAGATGTGCAGGTTAGGTGGATTGGCAATGCTAAATTGCCCCTAGTGTCCAAAAATTGCCCTTAGTGTTGGGTGAGGTTACTGGGTAATGGGGATAGGGTGGAGGTGTGCGCTTGGGTAGGGTGCTCTTTCCAAGAGCCGGTGCTCTTTCCAAGAGCCGGTGCAGACTCGATGGGCTGAATGGCCTCCTTCACTGTAAATTCTATGATCTGGCCCCTCGAGCCTGCTCCGCCATTCAATGAGATCATGGCTGATCTTTTGTGGACTCAGCTCCACTTTCCGGCCCAAACACCCTTAATCCTTTTATTCTACAAAAAACTATCTATCTTTATCTTAGAAACATTTAATGAAGGAGCCTCAACTGCTTCACTGGGCAAGGAATTCCATAGATTCACAACCCTTTGGGTGAAGAAGTTCCTCCTAAGCTCAGTCCTAAATCTACTTCCCCTTATTTTGAGGCTACGTTCCCTAGTTCTGCTTTCACCCACCAGTGGAAACAACCTGTCCGCATCTATCCTATCTATTCCCTTCATAATTTTATATGTTTCTATAAGATCCCCCTGCATCCTTCTAAATTCCAACCAGTAGATGGCCTACTCCTGCTCCTAGTTCTTATGTTCTTATCTCCAAGATGCACCGCAGGGGCCCACCAAGGCTCCTTCGACAGCGCCTTCCAAACCTGGGGCCTCCAGCACCTGGAAGGACAGGATACTGTTGCATGGGAACGCCACCACCTGGATATTCCCCTCCAAGTCACATGCTATCCTGGTGTGGGAATGTATCGACCATCCCTTCACTCTCGCTGGTTCAAAACCCTGGAACTCCCTCCCTACCAGCACTGTGGGTGTACCTACACCACATGGACTGCAGCGGTTCAAGAAGGCAGCTCTTCTCAAGGACAACTAGTGATGGGCAACAAATGTTGGCATTGCCCGAGACCCCGACATCCCATGAATGAATAAAAAGTAAAGGATTTGTAACGGGTCAGTGATTTCTAATGACGGTTGTTGAAGTTTTTGAAGAGTTAATAGAAGGGAGCGAGGGCAGCACAGTGGCGCAGTGGGTTAGCACTGCTGCCTCACGGCGCCGAGGTCCCAGGTTCGATCCAGGCTCTGGTCACTGTCTGTGTGCACATTCTCCCCGTGTTTTGCTTGGGTTTCGCCCCCACAACCCAAAAATGTGCAGGCTAGGTAGATTGGCCACACTAAATTGCCCCTTAATTGAAAAAAATGAATTGGGTACTCTATAGAAGGGAGCCAGGCACTCTGGCAAATTACAATCACTGGGAAAGTGGTACTGAGTAAATTGTTGGAGCTGCAGGTTGACAGATTCCAAGGCCCTGATGAACCTTTTTATTGTCACAAATAGGCTTACATTAACACCGCAATGAAGTTACTGTGAAAAGCCCCTAGTCGCCACATTCAGGTGCTTGTTCGGGTACGCAGAGGGAGAATTCAGAATTCTTAGCTGGTACGGGAATTGGCCTTGTTCTGCATCACAAACCAGCTGTCTGGCCCACTGAGCTAAACCAGCCCCCAGGACCTCATCCTAGGGTCCGAAAAGAAGTGGCCAGTGAGATAGTTGGTGTGTTGATATTAGTTGATATGGGTGGCTCAGTGATTAACACTGCTGTCTCACAGCGCCAGAGACCCAGCTTCGATTCTGACCTCGGGTGTGTGGCGTAGAATAGATTACAAAAGCAAGGGAGTCATGTCCGTGTTATATAGAGCATTGGAGAGGCCACAGCTGGAGCACTGGGTCTGGTCACCACATTATAGGAAGGATGTGATTGTACTGGAGGGGGTGCAGAGGAGATTCACCAGGATGTTGCCTGGGTTGGAACATTTAAGTTATGAAGAGAGTTTGGATAGGCTTGGGTTGTTTTCACTGGAGCAGAGAAGACTGAGGGGTGACCTGATTGAGGTGTACACGATTCTGAGGGTCATGGTCAGGGTGGTAGGGAATAACTGTTCCCCTTAGTTGAAGAGTTGGTTACGAGGGGACACAAGTTCAAGGTGATTAGAATTGGCAGATCAAGTACCTTTCATGCAGCGGTGCAGACTCGATGGGCCAAAGGGCCTTTTCCGCACAGTATTTTTCTGTGACTGTCGTTCTCCCCGTGTCTGCGTGGGTTTCCTTTGGGTGCACCGGTTTCCTCCCACGGTCCAAAGAAGTTCTGGTTAGATGGATTGGCCAAGCTAAATTGCCTCTCGGTGTGGTTTATTATGGGCCAGGGTTTAGAGAACCCCAAAGTATATCATGGAGTTCACCTGACCCACAACTTTAATAGACTTTGGTTATGGGTAGCACAAGGGTCCACTTTACAGGTGTGATGCAGCAGAGAACTAAAAGTATTTTTAAACAAAACAATGTTTATTCTATGAATCCAGTTAACATTTTATAAACGCACAGTAAACCATTTATCAACTACCAACGCACGTAACTACACAGATCCAATACCTATAGATAACCCTTAATAACTTCCCAAACAACATCCATAAGTTAACCCCTTTTTAAATAAAGACAGCAGGTTTAAATTCTCTACAGAAACAGGTATTACTTTGCAATCATCAGTGAGCCGAAGACATTTTTTAGCTTGTAGAGAGAAAGATCAATACACACATCTGCTTGATTCACATGCAGCTCTCCAACTCTGAAACTAAACACACTGCAAATTCCAGCTCAAAACGAAAGTAAAAGCCAGACAGCCCAGCTCCACCCACACACTGACATCACTGCAGCTATTTGATAAACACTCATTTCTTAAAGGTACATTCACCTGACAGGTTTCATAGATTATCATAGAATTTACAGTGCAGAAGGAGGCCATTCGGCCCATCGAGTCTGCACGAGCCCTTGGAAAGAGCACCCTATTTAAGCCCATGCCTCCACCCTATCCCCGTAATCCAGTAACCCCACCTAACCTTTTTGGACATTAAGAGCAATTTATCATGGCCAATCCACCTAACCTGCACATCTTTGGACTGTGGCAGCACGGTAGCATGGTAGTTAGCATAAATGCTTCACAGCTCCAGGGTCCCAGGTTCGATTCCCGGCTGGGTCACTGTCTGTGTGGAGTCTGCACGTCCTCCCCGTGTGTGCGTGGGTTTCCTCCGGGTGCTCCGGTTTCCTCCCACAGTCCAAAGATGTGCGGGTTAGGTGGATTGGCCATGCTAAATTGCCCGTAGTGTCCTAAAAAGTAAGGTTAGGGGGGGGGGGGGGGGGTTGTTGGGTTACGGGTATAGGGTGGATACGTGGGTTTGAGTAGGGTGATCATGGCTCGGCACAATATCGAGGGCCGAAGGGCCTGTTCTGTGCTGTACTGTTCTATATTAAAGACCCGGAGGAAACCCACGCACACACGGGGCAATCGTGCAGACTCCACACAGACAGTGACCCAAGCTGGGAATCAAATCTGGGACCCTGTAGCTGTGAAGAAAACTGTGCTAACCACTGTGCTACCGTGCTGCCCTTGTTATGGGGATTGGGCTTGGGTAGGGTGCTTTTTTGGATTGCTGGTGCAGACTCAATGGGCCAAATGGCCTCCTTTGCACTGTAGGAATTCTATTCTTCTACGATTAATTTTCCAAAATTCCCTAGATTTGGGACTCTTCCATTAGATTGGAAAATAGCGAATGTAATTCCTTTATTCAAAAAGAGAGAGAGTCAAATCAGGAAGCTATACACGAGTTTGCTTAATATCCATCATAGGGAAAATATTAGAAGCTATTAAAGGTGCAGAGCACTTAGAAACAATCAAGATAATCTGGCAGAGTCATGGTTTTGTGAAAGGGAAATCATGTTTAATCTATTTATTGGATTTCTTTGAAGGAGTCGAGCTGTGGTTAAAGGGGAACCGGTAGATGTACTGTACTTAGATTTCCAGAAGATATTTGATAAGGTGTCACATTATTATGAAAAATAAAAGCTTGCAGTGTAGGGGGGTGATATATTGGCATGGATAGGAGATTGGCTCCCTAATGGGAAACAGAGTAGGTAGAAATGGGTCTTTTTCTGGATGGCAGGCTGTGATGAGTGGTGTCCCACAGGGATCCGTGCTGGGACCGAAGGGATGGTTGCTGAATTAGCTGATGACACAAAGAGAGGTCGGAAAGTAAATTGGAACGAGGCTACAAAGGGACATGGCTCGGTTAGGTGAGTGGGCAAAGATCTGGCAAATGGAGCAGAATGTGGTCAAATGAGAAATTGCCCAGTTTGGCAGAAAGAATACAAATGCTTATTGTCTAAACGGTGAGAGATTGCAGAGCACTGAGATGCAGAGGGATCTGTGTGTCCTAGTGCATGAATCACAAGGCGAGTGTACAAATACAGCAAGTAATTAGGAAAGCTAATAGAATATTATTGTTCATTGTGACGGGGATTGATTACAAAAGTAGTGAGGTTATGCTTCAGCTGTACAGAGCATTGCTGAGACCACATCTGGAGCATTGTGCACAGTATTGGTCTCCTTAAGGAAACATGTAATTGTGTTAGAAGCAGTTCAGAGAAGGTTTACTAGTTAATACCTGGAATGGGTAGGTTATGTCCCCGTAATACAGTAACCACACCTAGGGCGCGATTCTCCGCCCCCCCACGCCGGGTGGGAGAATAGCGGTAGGGCCTCCCGACGTTTTTCACGCCCTCCCGCTTTTCTCCCCTCCCCCATGCCCAAACCATGCCACAAATCGGCGCTCGCCATTTTTTACGGTGAGCGGCGATTCTCCTGCGCCGAGCTGCCGGCCCTTCACGCCCATTTCACCACGGCAGCAAACACACCAGCTCGCTGCCGTCGTGAAACGGGCGGCAGATGCCCGTTTGGGGCATCTAGAGGCACGATTGGCACGGGAGCACCACGACTGTGCTTGGGAGGGGACAGGCCCGCGATCGGTGCCCACTGATCGTCGGGCCAGCGTCCAAAACAGACGCACTCTTTCCCCTCCGCCGCCCGGCAAGACCAAGCCGCCACGTCTTGCCGGGCGGCTGAGGAATTAGAATTAGAAGAGTACAGCACAGAACAGGCCCTTCGGCCCTCGATGTTGTGCCGAGCAATGATCACCCTACTCAAGCCCACGTATCCACCCTATACCAGTAACCCAACAACCTTATTTCTTAGGACACTACGGGCAATTTAGCCTGGCCAATCCACCTAAAGACGCCAACTGCGCATGCGCGGGTGATGTCATCGGCCGCGTCAGCCGCCGTGACGCTTGACGTGCGGCCTTGACGACCGTCGTCAAGGCCGTGATGCACGGGGCCGCGCTCCTAGCCCTGCCCGGGGGGGAGAATCGGCCCCGGAAGTGGCCGTGAATGCTGCTGTGGGTCACGGCCTGTCCCACGGCAGCCTTTACGATTCTCTGCATTTGCGGAGAATCTCGCCCCTAACCTTTTGGACACTAAGGGACAATTTAGCACGGCCAATCCACCTAACCTGCACAATTTTGAACTGTGGAAGGAAACCGGAGCACCCGGAGGAAACCCACCCAGACACAGGGAGAACGTGTGAACTCCACGACAGTCACCCAAGACCGAAATTGAACCTGGTGCTGTGGGGCAGCAGTGCTAACCACTGTCAACGTGCTGCCCTCTTATGGTTGTTTTAAGAGGAAAGGGTGTACAGGCTAGACTTGTATATGCTGGAGTTTGGAAGAGTTAAGAGAAGACCTGATTGAGATGCTGAGGGGTATTGACGGGATGGATGTGGAGAGGTTGTTTCCTCTTGTGGGAGAATTTAGAACAAGGGGTCAGTGTTTAAAAATGAAGGGTCGCTCATTTAAGACAGAGATGAGAAACTATTTCTCTAGTGGAGTCTCTGAAACTCTCTCCCTCAAAGGGCAGTGGAAGCAGAATCTTTGAATGTTTTTAAGGCAGAGCGAGAGTGATTCTTGATAAGCAAGGGGGTGAAAGGTTATTGGGATGGGTGAAAATGTGGAGTTGGGGTTACAACCAGATCAACTATGATCTTATTGAACGGGTAACCGGCTTGAGGGGCCTCCTAATACGTATGTTCATGGGGAACAAACGTGAATAAGGGAGAGTCGGAAGATTTTATTTGTATGGGTTTTGTAAGAACTTGCTAATACTTCACGTAAGAGAATTTACTAAAATTAGATTGTATGAAATTGGGCGGCAGTCTATTTGCTTAAATTGGTTTGGAGTTGGGCGACACTCAAATCAGCAGCTTGTGACTAATGGTGTCTCCCAGGGATGAATACTTGGGTCTCATCTTCTCATCTTTGCGTTTGATAAGGTTCCCCATGGTAGGCTATTGCAGAAAATACAGAGGCATGGGATTCAGGGTAATTTAGCAGTTTGGATCAGACATTGGCTAGTTGATAGAAGACAAAGAGTGGTGGTTGATGGGAAATGCTCTGACTGGTGTCCAGTTACTAGTGGTGTGCCACAAGGATCTGATTTGGGGCCGTTGCTGTTTGTCATTTTTATAAATGACCTGGAGGAGGGCGTAGAAGGATGGGTGAGTAAATTTGCAGATGACACTAAAGTTGGTGGAGTTGTGGACAGTGCAGAAGGATGTTACAAGTTACAGAGGGACATAGATAAGCTGCAGAGCTGGGCTGACAGGTGGCAAATGGAGTTTAATGCAGAAAAGTGTGAGGTGATTCATTTTGGAAGGAATAACAGGAAGGCAGAGTACTGGGCTAATGGTAAGATTCTTGGTAGTGTGGATGAGCAGAGAGATCTCGGTGTCCATGCCCATAGATCCCTGAAAGTTACCACCCAGGTTGAGAGGGTTGTTAAGAAGGCGTACGGTGTGTTAGCTTTTATTGGTAGAGGAATTGAGTTTCGGAGCCATGAGGTCATGTTGCAGTTGTACAAAACTCTGGTGCGGCCGCATTTGGAGTATTGTGTGCAGTTCTGGTCGCCACATTATAGGAAGGATGTGGAAGCATTGGAAAGGGTACAGAGGAGATTTACAAGAATGTTGCCTGGTATGGAGGGAAGATCATATGAGGAAAGGCTGAAGGACTTGAGGCTGTTTTCGTTAGAGAGAAGAAGGTTAAGAGGGGACTTAACTGAGGCATACAAGATGATCAGAGAATTAGATAGGTGGACATCGAGACTTTCCTCGGATAGTGATGTCCAGCACGAGGGGACATAGCTTTAAATTGAGGGGAGATAGATATAGGACAGATGTCAGAGGTAGGTTCTTTACTCAGAGAGTAGTAAGGGTGTGGAATGCCCTGCCTGCAACAGTAGTGGACTCGCCAACACTAAATGCATTCAAATGGTTATTGGATAGGCATATGGACGATAAGGGAATAGTGTAGAGGGACTTTAGAGGGGTTTCACAGGACGGTGCAACATCGTGGGCCGAAGGGCCTGTACTGCGCCGTAATGTTCTATGTATATTTAGAAATGACTCAGATAAAGGATAGAGAAGCCGCATATCTTAATGCCGACACTAAACGCCACTAAATTAGGCGGCGCAGTAAATAATGCAGATGGAACAGAAAATCCCAGAGGAACATTGACGGATTGAGTGAATGGATAAAACCGCAACCATTAAAGTTCAGTGTGGGGTCACCAGCTTCAGAGCCAAGGAGATAGTTCAGTGTTTTCTCAATGGTGCGAAGCCCAGACCTTCGGATGAGCTGAGAGATTTAGGGGTTAAAATACCCAAATCACTAAAAGCTAGTGGTCAGGCAGGCACTATTTTGAAGACAATTAGAATATTGGTTAAATCTCACTAAAGCTGGAATCCAATGGGGTGAAAGTTGCAACTGTTTGAGAGTTCTGGGCGGACCCAATCTAGAATACCAGCTCAGTTCAGGCCACTGAATCTCAGGAAAGATGTACAGGCCTCTGAAGGATTGGAATGCAGGTTGACCAGGGTGATGTCGGGCTGAAAGGTTTAATTTTTGAGGACGAATCGCATCAGCCTGAGTTTAGAAGATTATAGGATGGTCTAATGTAATTGTTTAAGATGATCAAATGGAAACTATTTCCTCTGATGGGGGAATCTAGAACGGGGGAGGGGGGGAGCCTTACACTTAGAGGTGAGATGTTCAGGGAAGGAAAACCCTTCTTCACACAGAGGGAAATTCAAATCTCTCCCCAAAAAGCTGGGAGTCAATTGAAGATTTCATAAACAAATTGCTAGATTTATCTTGGACTAAGGTATTAAGGCTGGTAGGTTGAGTAAATGCGCAGATTAACTCTCATCTCGTTGAAGGCAGTTCAGAGTTGTATCATCATCTTGTCCCACATTCCTAATATTCTTTGGTCAAGAGCATTGCTAAAATCTGGTTATTATCACATCGTGGTTTTTGAAGGGGTGGGTGAGGAGGTCTTGGCTGCGATGGGCTTTGGGAGGGCCCCGATGTAATGAAAGGAGCTGCATAAAGACCAATATTTATGCTGCCATGTCCAGTGTAATGAGTTGCGTTTGAAGTGGTTTAGCCCGCTTCATACTGAGCCACAATTCAGTCTTCGCTAGTCCGGTGTTCTTCTGTTCCATCTACCTCTCTCCGCGTCCCCTCCCCTTTCACAATGCAATATTGCGGCGTTAGTAAATATTTGCGTCATGGATTTATAGCCGCCTGGTGATGCTCAGCGAGATCACATGCCATCCGGTGCATTGCAAGCTGCCCATGTCAATCCTAACCTGATGCCTGTCCTTGAAAATAATTGAGGACTGGAGGTTTTTTAAAGATTGGAAGGCTATAATGCATTACTTCAAATGATTACAACAGGAGTGTAAATATTTTCTAAGGTTGGAAACTCTGACTCGGTCTTCAAATAAACTTTTAACCCCTATCTTTTCAACCATCTCTGTTTATTCAGAGATCTGTGAGGGTATCCGGATGGATTTGCCGGAAGATGAAAGACTGGCACTGCTCCTTCAGTCCTGTTTGGAGGTATGAAACTTTGGCGATTCATTTAGTTTCATTTAAGGATTTCAGCTAAAAAGAATTAATGGCTGCCTGGGAAATTGTCATTTGCCCAACATACATAGTACATAGAAAAATACAGCACAGAACAGGCCCTTCGGCCCACGATGTTGTGCCGAACCTTTGTCCTAGATTAATCATAGATTATCATAGAATTTACAGTGCAGAAGGAGGCCATTCGGCTTTTGGAAAGAGCACCCTACCCAAGGTCCACACCTCCACCCTATCCCCATAACCCAGTAACCCCACCCAACACTAAGGGAAATATTGGACACTAAGAGCAATTTATCATGGCCAATCCACCTAACCTGCACATCTTTGGACTGTGGGAGGAAACCGGAGCACCCGGAGGAAACCCATAAAATTGTAGCTTTCAGAAATAGAGGGGTAAATAAATTGGTGTTTTTTATTTTCCCCCGTCGCTCACTACCTGACGGGGTGGTAACCAAAGGAGAAGGTGTTCTTATTCTGGGGCTACAGCACTGCGGCAGGGAGGGGTGGCGTCTGAACCCGGGGCTAGTCCCATTTTTCTCTTCTTTTTTTGTTGTGGGAAAGATTTTAACTTGTCAGTTTCTAACGCTGTAGCAGCAGCCACTTGTTACTCTGGAAGTCAGATATGTGATGACTTCCATGTCTTTTGGATTTTGTTGACTGTGTGTGTGTGTGTGTCTGAAATCCCTCGAGGAACACAGTTTTGAAGTGGGCGGGTTGCTGACAAACCTCAGGGAATCAGTCTCTTGTTGCTCTTTGTGGTGTTATCAGCTACAGTTTTCCTGCTAATTGGTGTTTACCTCATGTTAATTCTGGATGTTAGAATATGAGATCGATACAATTGGCTGTTTGCTTTGTTAACTCGTGTATAGTAACATTTCTTCGGTTTGTTAAAAACTGGATTCACGCGGCTGAGATTTCCGATTTCATCTCCTTTAAAGTTACTTGCCCCTATCCAGCTTCTAACAAACTTTGGGGGTCCATTTAGGATCACATTAGAGCTGGGGATCTGGTCCGGAATCATAAGCTTGTGGCAAACCACAATTCACTGGTTAGCTATAGTGGACCGTAGCATCTGTACATATTTGTGAAGAAATTTTCCTTTAAATGTCAGCGTTTATCTTTTGGCTGAATAGACGTTAAGCAGATATTGTTTCTGGCTCAGTATACTCTGCAGAAGCTGCAGCGCACCCTGGAAACACGGGAGGACTTCAGTCTGGACGCCTTTCAAACATATGGTAAGTTGGAAATATCATCGGACTGCCATCTCTAAATCTATCCTCCTCGCAAAGCTTTTCCTTCTTGGCTAAGTTGAGAACGCACGGGTGTAGTTACAGTTTGTCCAGCCGCGCGCAGTACCTCGTCTGCAAGTGTTTGACGCTCCAGTTGACCAGGTTTATGCTGTCGTTTTCTGCTAAGCCTCTCGGTGTGTTATGTACCTGCGTGTATTATAATGTAAAGGTTCTCAGCAGAGCACGGGTTAACGCAGGACTGGAGAATGGCACCGCCCACGGCACAGTGCCACAGGGTAAGAGGCTTTGAGAACAGTAAAAACAAGACTGTACCTCAGACCTGTAAACAGTTGAAACCTGCCAATAAAACATGCAAGTCTCAAGGTCTCCTCACTGCAGCGGAAAGAACCCACATATTACCATATCCTGGTCCTCGGGGCCGAAACTGCTGAGCGGGTGAAGGTTAAATAAGCGGCTGTTTCTCGCGCAACACCATTAGGACCACTAGAAGAAAATATTCCACGGACCCAACCAAACTGCAACTCTGCAGACCATGGGATTGAAGCCTTGGGCTGGTTGGTAAATGGAGCGAAGAAATGGTCGCCTTTACCGTCCCACAGAATCTAGACTGCTGAGTTATACCATCGCTTTTGTAGCTTCCAGTAAACGTCAGTGCAGTTGCCCAGCAAAAAAGATTCAGTGATGTGCCCCTCTGCTGTTTTACAAAAGCTTTCCCCCCTCCTCTGCTGCTGCTGGCCTGAACGGCCGCGGTGAGTTTTCTGGCTTATGGTTGTGGGAGGAGGACTTGATCTTCCCTTGCGGAGCTGTGTGTGGCTCAATGGTGTTTCCAAATCCCTCCGTGGCCTCGCTCTTTAGCTGAAGGTGCTCACTTAGCTTACTCGTCAGTGCTGTACGTACAGGTACTTGATCTCTTACTTCCAAACTCCGTTTTGAAAATGAAATGAAAATCGCTTATTGTCACGAGTCGGCTTCAATGAAGTTACTGTGAAAAGCCCCTAGTCGCCACATTCCGGCGCCTGTCCGGGGAGGCTGGTACGGGAATCGAACCGTGCTGCTGGCCTGCTTGGTCTGCTTTAAAAGCCAGCGATTTAGCCGAGTGAGCTAAACCAGCCCCTTTCCCGTAGACGGGAAGGATCCCATGAGCTTGTGTGGGGAATGTAGCAGCTGTTTGTGCCCTGGATGCATCGTGACATTCTCAATAAACCAGCAAGACCTACAGTCACAGCACCTTTCACAATCACCAGAGAGGACTGACTTGCAAAGAGCAGTGTGAAACACACAAGCCAAAAGGATGTGAAGTAAAAATAAATAGACCGTGTTTGTGATATTTGTAGAGGTCTATACACTGTCCAAATGTAAGCAGTGAATCGCGGTTAGTGGAGGAGGATGAGACGTAGAATTTGTACAACAGAAGCAAGCTGTTCCACACAACAGTCTGTGTTCCCATCGAGCTGCCACGTGTGTTTCCTCCCACCTTGCCTCAATCTGTCTATTCTAATCTTTCTCCCACATGTTTATCCAGCTCCCTTGAAATGCATCTGCTACATTCACCTCAATTACTGGTAGCGAGTTCCACGTTATACCTACTCTCTGGGTCTGTTTTTTTTTATAAATTTAGATTACCCAATTATTTTTTCTATTAAGGGGCAATTTAGCGTGGCCAATCCACCTACTCTGCACATTTTTGGGTTGTGGGGGCGAAACCCACGCAGACACGGGGAGAATGTGCAAACTCCACACGGACAGTGACCCAGAGCCGGGATCGAACCTGGGACCTCAGCGCCGTGAGGCGGTTATGCTAACCACTAGGCCACCGTGCTGCCCTCTCTGGGTCTGTTTAATGCTGTGACTCGGACACTACAATCGACCACGGCCCCGTTGTGATGCTTTCTGCGGCTGTCGGATGAACCATCTGAAGGTGGAGTCGATCCCGTCAGGGGCAGTCTGCCCAAGAGTTGTGTGCCAGTCATCTGCTGCGGCAAGTTGTCAACTGTACAGCACCGACCCTCCCCGCACCCCCAACCGTGCAAAAACTGCTGCAAAGCAACATAACCCGGATCAAAATTCTCTTGTGTTTTGTTTATTGTCCCCTTGATGTTCACCATTCTTGTCTGGCTGGGAGCATAGATGATCTCTCTCTCCCACCTTCTTCCCTGGCCACACTGAAATCAGCCTCTACCTTGAACTCTTTCCCTTCTGAGATTGGGCTCTTTGTAACTGCCAAGCGAATCTATTACACAGTAAAGCGAGTGCTAGCAGTCATCAGTAAGCTCAATGTGAAGTGGAAAATAATGAATAGCTCACAGCTGCTGCTTCGAAGGGGATCAAAGCTCTTTGGATATAGCAGTTCTTAACTTTATCACTGTCGAGAGAATTTACCCAGAGAACCGCCTGTCCTTTGGCTGCCTCCCCTCAGTGATGTGGCCAGGATTAGGATGCTGGCGTACAGCCTGTTCAATGGTGCTGTGTGGTTTTTCCCTTCGCTGTTTGATCTTTTTATTCTTTTGTACCTGCAGTCTCTGGTATTTCCAATGACGTCAAGCGCGTTATAGAGACAATGAAATTAGACGGGACTCTGAAGAAATGCACAGAGAAACCGGACGGGTAAGTAACCCAAAAGAAGAGTCAAGTTTGAACCTTTAACCATGCGTGCTGTAGAGGCCACACTAACCATGCGTGCTGTACAGGCCACGCTAACCATGCGTGCTGTACAGGCCACACTAACCATGCGTGCTGTACAGGCCACGCTAACCATGCGTGCTGTACAGGCCACACTAACCATGCGTGCTGTACAGGCCACACTAACCATGCGTGCTGTACAGGCCACGCTAACCATGCGTGCTGTAGAGGCCACGCTAACCATGCGTGCTGTAGAGGCCACGCTAACCATGCGTGCTGTAGAGGCCACACTAACCATGCGTGCTGTAGAGGCCACATTAACCATACGTGCTGTACAGGCCACGCTAACCATGCGTGCTGTACAGGCCACACTAACCATGCGTGCTGGAGAGGCCACACTAACCATACGTGCTGTACAGGCCACGCTAACCATGCGTGCTGTACAGGCCACGCTAACCATGCGTGCTGTACAGGCCACACTAACCATGCGTGCTGTACAGGCCACGCTAGCCATCCGTGCTGGAGAGGCCACACTAACCATGCGTGCTGTAGAGGCCACACTAACCATGCGTGCTGGAGAGGTCACGCTAACCATGCGTGATGTACAGGCCACACTAACCATGCGTGCTGTACAGGCCACACTAACCATGCGTGCTGGAGAGGCCACGCTAACCATGCGTGCTGTACAGGCCACACTAACCATGCGTGCTGTAGAGGCCACACTAACCATGCGTGCTGTACAGGCCACGCTAACCATGCGTGCTGTAGAGGCCACGCTAACCATGCGTGCTGTAGAGGCCACGCTAACCATGCGTGCTGTAGAGGCCACACTAACCATGCGTGCTGTAGAGGCCACATTAACCATACGTGCTGTACAGGCCACGCTAACCATGCGTGCTGTACAGGCCACACTAACCATGCGTGCTGGAGAGGCCACACTAACCATACGTGCTGTACAGGCCACGCTAACCATGCGTGCTGTACAGGCCACACTAACCATGCGTGCTGTACAGGCCACGCTAGCCATCCGTGCTGGAGAGGCCACACTAACCATGCGTGCTGTAGAGGCCACACTAACCATGCGTGCTGGAGAGGTCACGCTAACCATGCGTGATGTACAGGCCACACTAACCATGCGTGCTGTACAGGCCACACTAACCATGCGTGCTGGAGAGGCCACGCTAACCATGCGTGCTGTACAGGCCACACTAACCATGTGTGCTGTACAGGCCACACTAACCATGCGTGCTGGAGAGGCCACACTAACCATGCGTTCTGTACAGGCCACACTAACCATGCGTGCTGTACAGGCCACGCTAGCCATGCGTGCTGGAGAGGCCACATTAACCATGCGTGCTGTACAGGCCACACTAACCATGCGTGCTGGAGAGGCCACACTAACCATGCGTGCTGTACAGGCCACATTAACCATGCGTGCTGGAGAGGCCACACTAACCATGCGTGCTGTACAGGCCACACTAACCATGCGTGCTGGGGAGGCCACACTAACCATACGTGCTGTACAGGCCACACTAACCATACGTGCTGTACAGGCCACACTAACCATGCGTGCTGTACAGGCCACACTAACCATGCATTCTGTACAGGCTACACTAACCATGCGTGCTGGAGAGGCCACACTAACCATACGTGCTGTACAGGCCACACTAACCATACGTGCTGTACAGGCCACACTAACCATGCGTGCTGTACAGGCCACACTAACCATGCATTCTGTACAGGCTACACTAACCATGCGTGCTGGAGAGGCCACACTAACCATGCGTGCTGTATAGGCCACACTAACCATGCGTGCTGGAGAGGCCACGCTAACCATGCGTGCTGGAGAGGCCACTAACCATGCGTGCTGTACAGGCCACGCTAACCATGCGTGCTGTACGGGCCACACTAACCATGCGTGCTGTACAGGTCACACTAACCATGCGTGCTGGAGAGGCCACGCTAACCATGTGTGCTGTACAGGCCACACTAACCATGCGTGCTGTACAGGCCACACTAACCATGCGTGCTGGAGAGGCCACGCTAGCCATGCGTGCTGTAGAGGCCACGCTAACCATGCGTGTTGTACAGGCCACACTAACCATGCGTGCTGTACAGGCCACACTAACCATGCGTGCTGTACAGGCCACACTAACCATGCGTGCTGGAGAGGCCACACTAACCATGCGTGCTGTACAGGCCACACTAACCATGCGTGCTGTAGAGGCCACACTAACCATGCGTGCTGTACAGGCCACGCTAACCATGCGTGCTGTACAGGCCACACTAACCATGCGTGCTGTAGAGGCCACACTAACCATGCGTGCTGGAGAGGTCACGCTAACCATGCGTGCTGGAGAGGCCACGCTAACCATGCGTGCTGTACCTGCCACACTAACCATGCGTGCTGTACAGGCCACACTAACCATGCATGCTGGAGAGGTCACGCTAACCATGCGTGCTGCAGAGGTCACGCTAACCATGCGTGCTGTAGAGGTCACGCTAACCATGCGTGCTGGAGAGGTCACGCTAACCATGCGTGCTGTACAGGCCACGCTAACCATGCGTGCTGGAGAGGTCACGCTAACCATGCGTGCTGCAGAAGCCTCCGAAAGCTCCTGGTAAATATCTGAAACCTTCCCCTCTCCCACCCAGGTACTGGAGATTACTCCATCCTGTATCCCCCGTGGTGGCAGCAACGGAAAGGCCGAAACCTAAGTCTCACACTTGCAAATACCTGAACCCTTTCCCTGCTGGCAATCTGAATTTATCCTCCAAGGCTTTCAAGCTGGGAAAGCTCCCATCTATAAATAGATCCCCCATCCTTCTAATTCCTGCCCTTTGCCATCTCCGGAACCCACCATCTAGCCTACCCAGTACAAACCGATGATTATTATAAATCGGGCTCCAAACTGATGCTCCCTCCACTCTCTTATATCTCCTCCATTGCCCCCTGATTCTCAGAGCCACCACCGGACTTGTGGAGTATCGGGCCGGCGATAACGGAAGAGGTGCCGTGATCAGTGCTCCCAAACTGGTGTCTTTACATGACGCCGCCTCCATCCACTCCCATACCGACCCCTCCCCCGCTACCCACTTCCTAATCATGGCTATATTAGCCGCCCAGTAGTAATTGCAGAGGTTCGGCAACGCCAACCCACCCTCCCCCCCGATTGCGCTCCAGAAACACTTTCTTCACTCGCCGGGTTTTACCCGCCCACACATAGCCCGAAGCCACACTAACCATGCGTGGTGCAGAGGCCACAGCCTCAGCTGCTCTGTGACAAGTTGCTAGGGCGATTCCAGCATGGAGTTACTGACTGACGATGTGATTTCCCCAACTGCTCACTGCCGGAATACGTACCCCCCCAGTCTGCATGTACTGCTGGTGTCTCAGCATTGCTGTTAGGGTGTATCCTACAACATACTGCCTCAATAAATACCTGGAGAAGGCCAATTATTTCCAGCACTCCTCCCCAAAGGCACCATCAGATATCACTGGACTATAAAATTCCTGACACTGCAGTTACTTGTTCTGTCTGGTCGAGCCTGTGTTTGTTCAAGTATGTGATTTCCATAGCCCACTGCTGAGTGGGTATTATCCATGTCAGGAACCCCTCCTGGTGTCAATATTTGTGACCTGAGCGATGTTTATTTTACAGTGTTCTTCCCACGCCTGAAACCGAGGTTATGATGAAGCAGTTGAAGGGCGACATTGTGAGGTATGACATTCTGACCTCACGTTTCACCTTAAAGCACAAAGCTGTAGTGCCAGCTCTTTAAAGTGACATTTCTGACCAGTAAACTGCTTTAGAGGCCCAGAGGTTTTTAACCGGTGTCAGCCAAGGCTCAGTCCCTAGGGGTCTTACTGCCCGAGAGTCGGAAGCTTGTGGGTTCTGGACCCACTCTTGGATCCGAATATAAATGTCCAGGCTGCCACCCCAATGTCGTACCCGGGAGTGCCACACTGTCAGAGATGCCGAGTTCTGTCCCTGGCGGATGTAAAAGATGCCATGGCATTATTTGAAAGAAGTGCATCCTACAGTCATAAACGCTCAATATAAATCCAAATGATTTCTTTAAACGCCGCCTCTTGTTCATTTTTCTCAATGGACGAAGTGAATGTGTGAATCTTCGCAGGATTGCTCCAGCTCCCATGTACTGGTGGGTCAGCAAGAGGAAGCTGGGAACTATCCCAGGGCAGGAATGGAGAGCTCAGCTAATGGCTGAGTCAGCGTGTTCACCAGGCCAGCAGTCACACTACCTCCGACTGACAGCCTAGTTTGCCTTCTCGATTTTGCAGCCCTAATATTCAGGGATAAGAATTTGATACAAACTAGGAGATCAGTGGGGACGTGGCTCCCATCGTGATCTCGATGTTTGTGTGGAACTTGGTGTTTCAGCATTTTAATTTCTTCCCTTGCCTCCAAGGAACTTGTCTTACCTCGGGGTGCAGTTCCAAGAGTGCTGGCAACTCTCTGGCACCTTCCCCCAAACTATTGTTCTGTGCCTGTGCGCAGAGACCAGAAAATCCACAAGCTCTATCATCGTGGACGAGGCATGGCATTACCAACCATAAAACAACAATCCAGGGCGGCACGGTGGCACAGTGGTTAGCATTGCTGCCTACGGCGCTGAGGACCCGGGTTCGAATCCCGGCCCTGGGTCACTGTCTGTGAGGAGTTTGCACATTCTCCCCGTGTCTGCGTGGGTTTCACCCCCACAACCCAAAGATGTGCAGGGTAGGTGGATTGGCCATGCTAAATTGCCCCTTAATTGGAAAAAATGAATTGGATATTCTAAATTTATAAAAAAAAAAAAAAAAAAAAAAAACAACAATCCGGCCCTCTTTGCCCTTCCCCTTGGAATACTGCAACTTCTGACATTTTAATTTTCCCCTAGAAATTCGACAAACGGCTGCCACTTCCGGGAGAACCCGACCATTGACCCTCTTAAGGCGAACTTTATCCTCTCGAGACTGAGAAACCCAGCCATGTCACTAACCCAGGTCTCTGCACTCGGGGGCTTCGAGTCCCTCCACGTTAACAAGATTCGTCTCCGGGCTACCAGGGAGGCAAAGGCCAAGACATCAGCCTCTTTCGCCCCCTAAACTCCCGGGTCTTCTGACACTCCAAGGGTAGCTCACCGGACCCGGCGCCACCCGTGTGTTTAGCACCATGAACATTGCCTCAGAAAAACCCTGCCAGAACCCTCTAAGCTTCGGGCATGCCCAAAACATGTGAACATGATTTGCTGGGCTCCTCGCACATCTGTCTTCTACCCCGAAAAACGTACTCATCCTGGCCACTGTCATGTGCCTGGTGGACTACCTTAAATTGTATCAGACTAAGCCTGGCACATGATGAGGAGGTGTTAACCCTGCTTAGGGCATCCGCCCATTGACCCGCCTCTATCTCTCCTCCTAGCTCGTCCTCCCACTTGCCCTTCAGCTCCTCCACCAGAGTTTCCTCCGCCTCCGAAAGCTCCTGGTAAATATCCGATACCTTCCCCTCTCCCACCCAGGTACTGGAGACTACTCTATCCTGTATCCCCCGTGGCGGCAGCAACGGAAAGGCCGGAACCTGTTTTCTCAGGAAGTCTCGCACCTGCAAATACCTAAAACTCTTCAAAAGACTAATGTGCAGAGGTACAGGATGTCTTCCCATATCCCATTCCCTGCTGGCAATTCAAATTTATCCTCCAAGGCTTTCAAGCTGGGAAAGCTCCCGTCTATAAATAGATCCCCCATCCTTCTAATTCCTGCCCTTTGCCATCTCCGGAACCCACCATCTAGCCTACCCGGTACAAACCGATGATTATTATAAATCAGGGTCCAAACCGATGCTCCCTCCACTCTCTTATATCTCCTCCATTGCCCCCAGATTCTCAGAGCCACCACCGGACTTGTGGAGTATCGGGCCGGTGGGAACGACAGAGGTGCCGTTATCAGTGCTCCCAAACTGGTGTCTTTACATGACGCCGCCTCCATCCACTCCCATGCCGACCCCTCCCCCACTACCCACTTCCTAACCATGGCTATATTGGCCGCCCAGTAGTAATTGCAGAAGTTCGGCAGCGTCAACCAACCCTTCCCCCGACTGGGCTCCAGCAACACTTTCTCGTGGGGTTTTACCCGCCCACACAAAGCCCGAAATAACCTTATTCACCCGCTTGAAAAAGACCCTCGGGATGAAGATGGGGAGGCACTGAACGACAAACAGAAATCTGGGGAGGACCGCCATTTTCACGGTCTGTACCCTCCCCGCCAGTGATAGCGGGAGCATGTCCCATCTCTTAAAGTCCCCTTCCATTTGTTCTACCAACCGGGTGCAGTGCCTCCCATTCCCGGGCCACCTGGATTCCCAGATATCGAAAGTTCTTCCCTATCATTCTAAGCGGCGGCTCTCCCAGTCTCTTCTCCTGTCCTCTGGCCTGGATCGCGAACATCTCACTTTTCCCCATGTTCAATTTATATCCCGAAAAATTGCCAAATTCCCCCAGGATTCGAATTACTCCCCCCATCCTCTCCAACGGGTCCGAAATATACAAAAGCAGATCAACTGCGTAAAGTGTGACCCGGTGCTCCACACCCCCACCCCCCCCCGGACCAGCCCTTTCCAGTTCCTAGGGGCTCTTAACGCCATGGCCAATAGCTCTATGGTCAGATCAAACAGTAACAGGGAGAGGGGGCACACTTGCCTCTTCCCTCGGTGTAGTTTAAAATACCCCGACCTCAGCCGGTTCATACGCACTGGTGCCTGATAGAGCAACTCCACCCAGTCAATAAAGCCCTCACCAAACCCAAACCTTCCCAGCACCTCCCACAGGTAATTCCACTCCCCGAGCATAAGCCTTCTCCGCATCCATCGCTACCTCCACCTCCTCTCCTTCTGAGGGCAACATAATAACATTCAAAAGCCATCGAACGTTGGCCTTGAGTTGCCTGCCCTTTACAAATCCCGTCCAGTCTTCCCCTATCAGCCCCGGGACACAGTCCTCTATCCTTGTGGCCAGTATCTTAGCCAGCGGTTTGCCATCCACATTCAGTAGAGAAATTGACCTGTATGACCCGCATTGCTCCGGATCCTTCTCCCTTTTCAGGATCAATGAAATCGAGGCCTGCGACATTGTTGGGGGGCGGGGGGGACTCCCTTCTCTCTTGCTTCATTAAATGTCCTCACCTGCAGTGGGCTCAATATCTCTGAAAACATCTAGAATTCCACCGGGTCGCCGTCAGGGCCCAGGGCCTTGCCCGACTGCATGTCCTCCAGCCCCTTGATTATTTCCTCAATCTCAATTGGGGCTCCCAGCTCTTCCACCAGATCCTCATTTATACTTGGAAACCTCAACTGATCCAAAAACTGCCTCATCCCCTCCATCCCAGTCGGGGGTTCGGACTCATAATTTACTATAGAAGCCCTTAAATACCTCATTTACCCCCGCTGGGTCCAGGACAGTATTCCTGCCTCTACTCTTTACTTTACCTATCTCCCTGGCCGCCTCCCTTTTCCTGAGCTGGTGCGCTAACATTCTGCTTGCCTTTTCCCTGTACTCATAAATCACCCCCCTTGCCTTCCTCAACTGTTCCACCACTTTCCCTGCGGTCAACAGCCCAAGCTCCGCCTGTAACCTCCGCCTCTCCCTCAGTAGCCCCGTGTCCGAGGCCTCCGAGTATCTCCTCCACTAACCTGTCCCCCTCAGCCTTTTTTGCCTTTTCTCTGTGGGCCATAATGAGATTAATTCCCCTCTGACCACTGCTTTCAAAGCTTCCCTGACCGTCGCTGCAGAGACCTCCCCCGTATCGTTTGTCTCCAGGTAGTTCTGGATGGACTTGTTAACCCGCCCACAGATCGCTTCGTCCGCTAGCAACCCCACACCCAGTCTCCACAGCAGATGTTGTCCTCTGTCCAAACTCACCCGTAGGTCCACCCAATGCGGGGCATGATCTGACACTGTGCGATTGCCGAGTACTCAGTCTCCACCACCTCCGGTATTAGCGTCCTGCCCAGAACTAAAAAGTCGATGCGAGAGTATACCTTGCAAACATGTGAGAAAAAGGAAAACTCCTTCGTCCTCGGCCGTGCAAACCTCCTCGGGTCTACACTCCCCATCTGTTCCATAAAACCCTTCAATTCCTTTGCCGCAGTCGGCCTCCTCTCTGTCCTGGATTTTGACCGGTCCAATTCCGATCAATGACTGTGTTAAAGTCTCCTCCCATGATCAGGTTATGTGACTCTAAGTCTGGGATCTTACCTAACACCCACCTCATGAATTCTACATCGTCCCAATTCGGAGCATATATGAATGCCACTCGTTTGTTGATCAAGATCGCTACCCCCCTGGTCTTTGAGTCCAGCCCTGAGTCGAATACTTGGCTAACCCACCCCTTTCTCAATCTCGTCTGGTATGTAACCTTTGGGTGTGTCTCTTGTATCATTGCCACGTCCGCCTTCAGCCCCCTTAAATGCGCAAACACGCGAGCCATCTTGACCGGACCATTCAGCCCTCTGACGTTCCATGTCCCCCCCGCCGACTAGCCATCACCCTTTTTAGGCCAGCCTCTAGCTTGCGCCCTCCGCCTCCTCGAGCCCGCCTTCAGGCAGTCGCCGTTCCCGACCTCTCATTTGTCCCCTAGTAACAGTTCCTCCTGTCAGCAAAGCAGCTCCCCCCCCCCCCCCCCCCCCCCAGCAACAACACTAGAAACCCAACCCCCCAAGTCAAGCTCCAGCTTAACACCTGCTCACCCCCCACTGTGCTTCCGAGAGTCAGCTGACCCATGCTGACTTGATAGTGCCTGCCCCTAGCACCAAGCAGCCTGTCTCCCCATTGTTCTCTTCCCCCCTCCCCCCCACTTGGACAAACATATTAAAAGCATCACATTCCCCAGGAAACAAACATCAGAGAACAAAAACAGTTAAGGAACAGCCAATTTAGAAAAAAAAAAACACCCAAAAAACAGAACCAACCCCAAAGCCCCCCCCCCCCCCCTCTAACCAGCTCCCTGCAAGACAAAGTTACCTTTAGCCATCCAAACAGCCCCTTGTTACACAGAGCACTACTTATACTGATATAGCGCAGCACAACAAATCACCACCACAGTACTCTCCAAGGCTTCAGTGTTTTTTAATTTGCCTCCAGCCTCTTTTCTTTAATAAAAGTCCATACTTCGTCATGTGTGACCCACAGACGGGCTGGGTACAGCATCCCAAACTTCACCACCTTCTTAAAGAGGGCTGTTTTTGCCCGATTGAATCCAGCCCGCCTCTAGGCCAAATCCACGCCCAGGTCCTGATAAATGCGCAGCTCACAATTCTCCCATTTGCTGCTCCGTTCCTTCTTGGCCCGCTGTAGAACGTGTTCCTTGCCCAGAAATCGCTGAAAGCGTACCACCATGGCCCTCGGCGGCTCGTACGCTCAGGGCTTCTTCGCGAGGGTTCTGTGCGCTCCATCCACTTCCAGGGGCCGAGGGAACGCCTCAGCCCCCATCAGCTGTCACAGACGTCCTCGCATCCAATCCCTCGCTGCCTTCAGGGAGGCCGACAATTCTAAGATTCTGCCTCCTGGACCTGTTCTCCAGATCCTCCAGCTCCCGCATTCTTTTCTGGCGGTCTTTCATCATCTCCACCTTGACCTCCAGCACGGTTAGGTATTCCTCGTGCTCGGACACCTTTTTCTCCACCTCCTGGATCGCTCTCCCGTGGGTCTCCTGATTCTGCACAACTTGATCAATCGAAGCCGTAATCGGGTCCAGTGTGTCCTTCTTCAGCTTGGCGAAGCAATCTTCAAAAAAACTCCACCTGTTGCCCTGTCGACCACTGTGCCGCCCTTGCTCTCCGCCATGCTTTCCCGCGTTACCAGCTCTACCCGCGTCTTCCTTAATAGGACATTGTCTTCTCACACGGCCACTTCTGGTCCAATTTTCCACATACCGGAGGGGGATTTCTCCTCGCTGTCTCAGTCCTCACCGATTTATCCCATAAAATCCAGAAAAAAACGGGGAAAAGGTCCAAAAGTCCATCACAGGCGGGAACTATCAAATGTGCGACCATGGTCACCATCAGAAGTCTTGTGTTATGAATTTCAACAAATTAAGCAACTACACACCAAACCAACAACAAAATCAACTCTCCATTCCCAATACCCCACCAACCTCCCTTCTCCCCCCCCCCCCCCCCCCCCCCCCCTTGCCCAACTCCCCATGCCTCCCCTTTTAATCTCCTGAGCTTCAGACATGCCCAAAACATACATGGTTTGCAGGCCCACCCACACACTGTCCACACCTATCCTCCACCCCTTACAGAGCCTGCTCATCAGGGCCACGGTCATGTAGCCTCGCCATTCTCAGCAGACCAATGTCGCTCACCACTCTGCTCTGGCACCTCTCAATACTGAGGAACACAACTGAACCAGACACCGGCCAGGTCTGTGTGGCTCGATCCCAGGACACAGTTAACCGCCCTCCAGCAGCTTGGTGTCATCATCAAAGCTTAATCAGAGTGGAGTCAGGGCCAAGCTATTTTAGATTTTTTGATTAAGGGGCAATTTAGCGTGGCCAATCCACTTAACAAGCAGATCTTTGGGTTGTGGGGATGAAACCCACGCAGACACGGGGAGAATGTGCAAACTCCACACGGACCCAGGGCCGGGATCGAACCTGGGACCTCGGCACAGTGAGGCAGCAGTGCTAGCCACTGTGCTGCCCACCCCAAGCTATTTTAGGTGTAGACAGTTAATATTGGCTGTGACCAGGTTTGCATTAGGAAAACTGGACAGTTATGGCGTTTTTGAATGTGTCTCTATATGTGTGTATATTTATATTTATAAGACCTGTGCTTTCTGGGTGGTGATCCAAGGCTACAGCATTAATAGATATTAGATATTCCAAAAATGTGGAAATGTAACTTGTGCGAGCAGTTTGTTTAGTCCTGCAATTGTTTGGTGTAATAATTGTCAAGAATTTTAATCTGGAATCCTCAGTAAGTAGCTGAGTCACAGAGAACAGAATGATCCCAGGGTAAATCACTGACCACAGTTTACTGATCCCGGATTAGTCAGAGTTTTACAGTCATACAGAGTTTTGCAGCACCAGTCAACTAACACTTATCTATTCTTTTTTTTTTTAAAGAGTACCCAATTCATTTTTTCCAATTTAGCATGGCCAATCCATCTACCCTGCACATCTTTGGGTTGTGGGGGTGAAACCCACGCAGACACGGGGAGAATGTGCAAACTCCACACGGACAGTGACCCAGGGCCGGGATCGAACCCGGGACCTCGGCGCCGTGAGGCAGCAGTGCTAACCCACTGAGCCACCGTGCTGACCCCAACACCGATCTATTCTAACCCCAGCCTTGTATAGTATGGCATCTCGAGAGCTCACCTAAATGCTTCTTAAATGTTGAGGGTTCTGGCCTCCACCACCCTCTGGGTAAAAAAGCTTTCCCTGACATCTCTCTAACTCTCCTGCTCCTTAACCTAAATCTCTGCCCCCTGGTTTCTTCCTATCCATGTACTGGGACAAGGGTGACACCAAAACAAGAGGGCAAGGCAGCACGGTAGCATGATGGTTAGCATAAATGCTTCACAGCTCCAGGGTCCCAGATTCGATTCCCGGCTGGGTTACTGTCTGTGCGGAGTCTGCACGTCCTCCCCCTGTGTGCATGGGTTTCCTCCGGGTGCTCCGGTTTCCTCCCACAGTCCAAAGATGTGCGGGTTAGGTGGATTGGCCATGCTAAATTGCCCGTAGTGTCCTAAAACGTAAGGGTTACGGGTATAGGGTGGATACGTGGGTTTGAGTAGGGTGATTATTGCTCGGCACAACATTGAGGGCCGAAGGGCCTGTTCTGGGCTGTACTGTTCTAAAAAAAAAGGTGGGGCTGAGTTGAACGTAGCCCCCGATGGGACAGTCTGAGCTGATCACGCTGTCCCTGGATTATGGTGTTTCTGTGAGAGGTTGCTCAGGAAGCGAAACAAGCATCAAATAAAAGCCTCCACCCGGTGTTGCTGTTTATATTGCAGGTTAAATGCTGAGTGCAAGGCTTGGGACCGACTGCTGGATGTCTATCAGCAAAAAGCAAATGCAGCCACGTAAGTTACACTGATGCATTGGAGCCTCCTCGATGTGAGTGGCTCTCACATAACCCGGTCTGAGTCTTCACGTGGAAGGTACCCTCCTGTCGAGCGACATCACATCAGACATCTCCAGGCACAGTGCTGACGCCGTGGTACTGTCGCTGGGCTAATGATCCAGGGTAATACTCCGAGAACTAGGTTCAAATCCCACCTCGGCCGATGGTGAAATTTGAATTCAATAACAATCCGAAATGAAAAGTGTGATGATGACCATGAAAGATTGTTGTCAGAACCCATCTGCCACCCTTACCCACATCTGCCACCCTTACCCACATCTGCCACCCTTACCCACATCTGCCACCCTTACCCACATCTGCCACCCTTACCCACTCCGGCCACCCTTACCCACTCCGGCCACCCTTACCCACTCCGGCCACCCTTACCCACTCCGGCCACCCTTACCCACTCCGGCCACCCTTACCCACTCCGGCCACCCTTACCCACTCCGGCCACCCTTACCCACTCCGGCCACCCTTACCCACATCTGCCACCCTTACCCACATCTGCCACCCTTACCCACATCTGCCACCCTTACCCACTCCGGCCACCCTTACCCACTCCGGCCACCCTTACCCACATCTGCCACCCTTACCCACATCTGCCACCCTTACCCACATCTGCCACCCGTACCCACATCTGCCACCCGTACCCACATCTGCCACCCGTACCCACATCTGCCACCCGTACCCACATCTGCCACCCGTACCCACATCTGCCACCCGTACCCACATCTGCCACCCGTACCCACATCTGCCACCCGTACCCACATCTGCCACCCGTACCCACATCTGCCACCCTTACCCACATCTGCCACCCTTACCCACTCATGCCACCCGTACCCACATCTGCCACCCGTACCCACTCCGGCCACCCGTACCCACTCCGGCCACCCGTACCCACTCCGGCCACCCTTACCCACATCTGCCACCCTTACCCACATCTGCCACCCTTACCCACATCTGCCACCCTTACCCACTCCGGCCACCCTTACCCACTCCGGCCACCCTTACCCACTCCGGCCACCCTTACCCACTCCGGCCTCCAAGTCACTCCAGACCACAGCAATTTTTAAAAATTCTTTTAAAAAGAAATGCCGTCTGAAATGCCCGCGCAAATCCCTCTGTTCAATGGACACAAACGCCCACACCCAATGAACAAATATTTAAAAAGGCCAAGCCCCCTCCCTCCCTGTGTTCTGCAGCTCAGTCTGCCTTCCTCTCTGTGCCCACTTTCCTGTGATAATCTGCACTGAAGCAGTGGGAGAGGGGAGTGCAAATGCCTGTGCCTGTGCAGGATTGTGGTCATGTGGCGACTCTCACTTAATTCCAACCCCACTTGCAGCTAGTTTGGCTGGGGAGGGCCTGGTCAGGCTAACCAACCAATTGCAATGGAGTCCACTGGTCCCACGTGACTGAGTGAGATTCGGGAGTGGATTGATAACCTGACCAGTCAGATAGAACGGACAGAGCAGCGGCGAAGAGATCAGGGACCTGATAAACCCTGGCTTCCACCTGATGGCAAAACACTTTCTCCAAAACCATTGGCAGTCCTTTGGGGAGGGGGGGGGGGGGGGGGGGGGGGGGGGGGGGTAGGGATGGAGGACGGAGCTGGCCTGATCTGGCATTCTCTGGTTGCAGATGTTGAAGTCTTGTTAAACAATCTTCTAATTTTACTCATTCAGTGATTTGGGGAAAGTAGCAGTGGCTGGAGAGACCCTGGAACCAGTCATGATGATGGAGAACTCCCAAATAGATGTGATCAAGACAAAGCCAGATTATCGGTGCTATTTTGATGAGGATGTGACCATTCTCCAGAATATGGAATGTATAGTGAGTACATTGGGCAGGGAGGGGCGGGGGCTGGAAGACTACAGTCTGAGAGTCACGGGTTACCTAAACTCTTTGTTGATTCTAAGATACTTTATTAAGAAGCTGCAGTTTTGATATGATACACAATCTAAACAGGCAGCAAAGGTGTTGTTGACCCATACTGGGTGAGAACGGTTTACTGGTCCCAGATCAGGGCAACCGTTCCCCGCAGGACGATTCTGATCTCCTGGGCAAAGGGTTCCAGTCTCCTCTTTACACATCGTGGAAAACGGAAACGTGGCTTGGGTAGAACATGAATACAGTACAGAGGCTAAAGAATTGAAGGCCCGATGCCTCTAACCAACACACACAGCAGAGTGAGTGAACTGACCATAACTTCCAGCTGTCAGTACACTCCCATCGGAGGGGGGGGGGGTTCGATCCAACACAGCCCCACCTTGCTCTTGTTTTGGTGTCACCACCATCTCCCATAAGTGAATCCCTCATCCCTTCTGTTCAGATGGTCTTCGGTGTTCGATGTTCAGTCATTGTGGACACTCAAACTACATTGTACCCCTCCCATAACCTTCCCATACGCCTCCCATCTCCCCCTTACCTTCCCATACCCCTCCCATCCCCCCCTTACCTTCCCATACCCCACCCATCCCCCCTTACCTTCCCGTACCCCTCCCATCCCCCCCCTTACCTTCCCATACCCCTCCCATCCCCCCTTACCTTCCCATACCCCTCCCATTCCCTCCCATAACCTTCCCTTACCTTCCCATACCCCTCCCATCCCCCCCTTACCTTCCCATACCCCTCCCATCCCCCCCTTAGCTTCCCGTACCCCTCCCATCCCCCCCTTACCTTCCCGTATCCCTCCCATAACCTTCCCATAACCCTCCCATAACCTTCCCATACCCCTCCCATCCCCCTTGCCTTCCCGTATCCCTCCCATAACCTTCCCATACCCCTCCCATCTCCCCCTTACCTTCCCATACCCCTCCCATCCCCCCATAACCTTCCCATACCCCTCCCATAACCTTCCCATACCCCTCCCATTCCCTTCCCATACCCCTCCCATCCCCCCCTTACCTTCCCATACCCCTCCCATTCCCTCCCATAACCTTCCTGTACCCCTCCCATTCCCCCCCTTACCTTCCTGTACCCCTCCCATTCCCCCCTTACCTTCCCGTACCCCTCCCATTCCCCCCTTACCTTCCCATACCCCTCCCATTCCCCCCCTTACCTTCCTGTACCCTTCCCATTCCCCCCCCTTACCTTCCCGTACCCCTCCCATCCCCCCCTTACCTTCCTGTACCCCTCCCATTCCCCCCTTACCTTCCTGTAACCCTCCCATTCCCCCCCGTACCGCTCCCATTCCCCCCTTACCTTCCCGTACCCCTCCCATTCCCCCCCGTACCCCTCCCATCCCCCCTTACCTTCCCATACCCCTCCCATTCCCCCCGTACCCCTCCCATCCCCCCTTACCTTCCCATACCCCTCCCATTCCCCCCCCTTACCTTCCTGTACCCCTCCCATTCCCCCTTACCTTCCCGTACCCCTCCCATTCCCCCTTACCTTCCCATATCCCTCCCATTCCCCCCCGTACCCCTCCCATCCCCCCCCGTACCCCTCCCATTCCCCCCTTACCTTCCCGTACCCCTCCCATTCCCCCCTCCGTACCCCTCCCATTCCCCCCTTACCTTCCCGTACCCCCTTACCTTCCCGTACCCCTCCCATTCCCCCCTTACCTTCCCATACCCCTCCCATTCCCCTCTTACCTTCCTGTACCCCTCCCATTCCCCTCTTACCTTCCCGTACCCCTCCCATTCCCCCCTTACGCCCCTCCCATCCCCCCCATAACCTTCCCGTACCCCTCCCATTCCGCCTTACCCTCCCGTACCCCTCCCATTCCGCCTTACCCTCCCGTACCCCTCCCATTCCCCCCATACCTTCCCGTACACCTTCCCATTCCCACCCTTACCTTCCCGTACCCCTCCCATTCCCCCCTTACCTTCCCGTACCCCTCCCATTCCCCCCCTCACCTTCCCGTTCCCTCCCATTCCCCCCTTACCCTCCCGTACCCCTCCCATTCCCCCCATACCTTCCCGTACACCTCCCCATACCCCTCCCATTTCCCCCCCGTACCCCTCCCATTCCACCTGTACCCCTCCCATTCCACCCCTTGCCCTCCCATTCCACCCGTACCCCTCCCATTCCCCCCCTTGCCCTCCCATTCCACCCGTACCCCTCCCATTCCCCCCCTTGCCCCCCCTGTACCCCTCCCATTCCCCCCCGTACCCCTCCCATTCCCCCCCCGTACCCCTCCCATTCCTCCTTTACCTTCCCGTATCCCTCCCATTCCACCCGTACCCCTCCCATTCCCCCCCTTGCCCTCCCATTCCCCCCCCTTGCCCTCCCATTCCCCCCCTTGCCCTCCCATTCCCCCATACCTTCCCATAGCCCTCCCATTCCACCCTTACACCTCCCATTCCCCCCTTACGCCCTTCCCATTCCCCCTTCCCTTACCCCTCCCATCCCCCTTCCCTTACCCCTCCCATCCCCCCTTACCTTCCCATATCCCTCCCATTCCCCCCATTGCCCCCCCCCCGTACCCCTCCCATTCCCCCCCGTACCCCTCCCATTCCCCCCCGTACCCCTCCCATTCCCCCCCCGTACCCCTCCCATTCCCCCCTTACCTTCCCGTATCCCTCCCATTCCACCCGTATCCCTCCCATTCCACCCGTACCCCTCCCATTCCCCCCCTTGCCCTCCCATTCCCCCCCTTGCCCTCCCATTCCCCCCCTTGCCCTCCCATTCCCCCCCTTGCCCTCCCATTCCCCCCTTGCCCTCCCATTCCCCCCTTGCCCTCCCATTCCCCCCCTTGCCCTCCCATTCCCCCCCTTGCCCTCCCATTCCCCCCTTGCCCTCCCATTCCCCCTTACCTTCCCATAGCCCTCCCATTCCACCCTTACCCCTCCCATTCCCCCTTCCCTTACCCCTCCCATCCCCCCTTACCTTCCCATATCCCTCCCATTCCCCCCATACCCCTCCCATTCTGGGCGGATGTAAATTAAGCAGCCAAGGGGTTGAATCCGTTGCTGTAGACTAAGGAGTGTTGAGTTTCTGAGCTAAAGTCCAGTGTTCTTTGCTATCTTTGGAGATTTTGGTTTTTGGTTGTCCATGAAAAGCTGGAGCTGAAATGTGACCTCTTGTAGATGGACCAGCTGCAACTCACCATGAACCTGATCACCAGAGCCCGGCAGGAATGGGATTCGAGTCTACAAACTATATCTGAACAACTGGGTGAGTTTGTCCGTTTCCTCCTGTCCTGCCCAGAGTTGACCTCTACTCCCAGCCAGACGGTGGAATTGGCTGCATCCGAAATCTGCTCTGCCGCACAGCAGCTTTCGTCCAGCCGCCCTTTCTCACTCCTTTCTGTCCCCAGGATTCCCTGACCAGGGAGGGCTCTGGGTTGAGGGAGCAAAATCATCCAAACTCTTTCTAATCATCTCCTCGCAAAACAGCTTCAGAGCACCACCCACCGTCTGGGCCTTGACTGGGGTGAAGGTCAGCTCGAATTGTACTGGGCTGACTGAGGCCTTCAGATGTCTTGTCAATAATTTATATCCATAATATGAATGGAGAATCTGGGGTGTTACACTGATCATATAAATAAGATGCCCCTGCTTTTAAAAAGACTTGACTATTGCAATCCATTGTGAAGATGTCGGAGTGTCCCTGTGTTGAGCGGTGTTTGTATTAGAGAGTCTGTCTGGAACATTGCCGTTTGCTGTGTTTTGAAATCCAGCTTGAAGTGAGAGCTGCTCTATTCCTATTCCAGGCCCATTGTGATATTATCTGGAGAAGCCACAGCCACTTCAATGAAAGAGTGTCTTGCTGCAGCAGAAGAGAATGAGCTGATTTAACTTCTGCCCAAAGGGAGCAGTGCTTACTCATCAACTGCAGTGAGGCCTTGAGTTAGTGGAGGTGAAGTGGGCAGATAGTTGGTGAAACAAAAAGAAACAATAAATCCTGATTGAGTTTCTCCTTTGTTTGCAGCATCCAGAACATTCAAAGGGCTGGAGGAATGTCCGCTCCAGAAATTTCTAACGGTCATGAAGGAGTGATGGAGAGAGTGGAGGCTGCTATGAAATTGGGCATTTAATGCCTGTGACGCACAGTGTAGGAACCTGAACTATGCTCAATATCTTGGCTGAGACTTTACTGCTTTCACACTTTGTACTGAGGTTGAAGAGGCTGGTGATGCTTCCCCTCATCCTCCCACCCATCCTTCCCCCAGCTTAGAGCTCAGCAGCAAAAGGCTGAGATCCTTAGTGGAAGGAATGATAAGATGCTGACTGAGCAAGGAGACAGTGGATCACTATTGATGGCGCCTATGTGAGAATATCTAATAGGATCAGCTCCACATTTGGCTGAATCTCCTGCTGATTCCACTCCTGTTGGGAATGGTCACCGGGAATGCACTACGAAAGAGCTATGGGGCCCAAGGGTCAATACTTTCAGGGCTGAAGGAGATCAGAAGAGTTGAAACCTGAGGAAATCAGGCCTCCAACAGCAATCATTTTTTAAAACAATCTTGTAGTGAGATTAAGGTTTATTAACTCAATCTCATTTTGGACTGAAATATTCAGAGTCTTGGTTTGAGCTCACATTGTAAAATTAGGAATTAATGGACGGAGCCTGTGAAAATCAGTATCTGCAGCATAAGGAATGAGAGATTCTACCCCAAGTATTTAAAAGCCATGAATGTGTTGGTGGTAGTAGCAACATTTCTGTTCCCCCATCTCTATTAAATGGAGATTGTTGACCTACCCGATTCCATATGTTGGTTCCTTAATTGCTGTTAGCTTTTGTATGCAGTTTGTAAATTGTACATTAAATAAAGTGTGTGATATCCACAGAGATGACTCCTGCCTGCTCTGTTTTATCCAGCCTCCTAAAATACAGTGTGTCATTCCTAGTGTGGTTATTCCAGGACCAATAATCCAGAGAATGCACATTCAAATATCACTGGTCATTTGAGAATTTGAATTTCCTTTAATTTAAAGAAAAAACTAAACAGTGAGCCGTTTATCAGTGACACTGACTGGCCCAAGAGCCTGTTCAGTTCTCAACCCAACTTGACCACGAAATGTTGCTTGGGGAGGGGATGTATTGGGTAAGGTGGGTGACTTAAGGCTCAAACCAAACAGTAACCTTGGTCAGTCAGTTAAATGAAAGTTCTGTCTGCAGCAGTTCAAGGTTTGACATTACCACCACCTTTTCTATTACACGGGATATGGGTATTGCTGGCAATCCTGCATTTTGAACCAGCAACTGATATATTTCCAAGTCAGGATGGTGCGTGGTTGGGAGGGGATCTTGCAGGTGGTGGTGTTCCCACGTGTCTCACTGGTAGAGGTCACCGACTTGGAAGCTGCTATTGAAGCAGCCTTGGTGAGTTGTAGTGCAGCTATGGATGCCAAGGCCTGGAAACTCAGATCCCTATGTCCCAAGAATGAATTTTTAAAAACATTAAGTTTGTACAAGAATAAAGTTTATTTCCACTGATGGATTAATGCCAAACTTGTCAGTGCTGGAAATGTGCCGGTGGGAGTTCCAATCTATTAGTTATCGCACACGCTCTTCACTGTTTAAAATCAACACTTGGTGTCTATCATTCCTGATAAACTCCTCATCATCCCCCAAACTATCTCAGCAAGTATTTAAACATGATATTGCTGCCAGCTATCTTTCATGTCAGCCTTTTGGGTAGAAATCTTACACCTTTGCATTTAAATTTTTTGAAAATCTGTTGGTGAATGATTTTATTTCCATGATTTAAAATGTGCAACACCTTTTCCATTCCATGGCTGGATTCAGCGTATCTATTTAGATTTGAAATAAATGATTTGAATGCTGCGTTGCAGCCATTAGCTGGTGCTTGGGAATCTGATCCAGGTTTCTGTCTATCCCAGTAAGAAAGTGATGGTAAACTGACTTTAAAAACCTGCATATTATTAATTTGCAAGTGCCATGATTCTAGTGCAGTCTTAGGTACTAATTGCTCTTTCCCATTTCCCCAGGGAAGTCCCTCTCTCTATGTGCTTGGCCAGCAACATAGAATGTCCTAGTTTAAAATCAGTAAACCTGTTGGTGCGCTATTAATAGGGACCGGCGCACAACTTCAATAAATCTTGCTGTTACCAGATTTTCTTTACTTTCTATTTTTGTCGGCACGTTCAGTAGCAATGAATGTATTTGACCTGTTCAGATGAAATTGAATGTATAAGTTTATTTCAGCCGCTTTCCCAGCACAGCAAGAAATTATAACCCAGCCAAAGAGAGGAAGAAGCAGGAAACAAAATGCAATATCCTGTGAAATGATTGGGTAGAAATGGTTAAACAGAAGAAACTATAACAATACAAAAGGAGACGTGAGAAAACATACAAATTAGGAGTAGGTCACACAGCCCCTCTAGCCTGCTCCACCAGTCAATAAAATCATGGCTGATCTAATTAACACAAATCCCACATCCGGCCGACACACCCCAATAATCTTTCACCCACTTGTTAATGAAAATAAATCTATCGTGCCGTTGTAAAAATATTCAAAGATTCTGCTTCCACTGCTGCTTGAGAAAGAGTTCCAAAGATTCAGCCTTTCGGAAAACATTTCTCCTGATATCTGATCTAAATGAGCCACCCCTTATTTTTAAACAGTGACCCTGAGTTCTAGAGTCTCCCACGAGAGGGAACATCCTCTCCACATCCACCCTGTCAATACCCCTCAGGAGCAGGTTTCAATCAAGTTAAAGGGAGGGCTGTGGCACAGTGGGATTGTCACTGGACAGGTAATACTCACCCAGGGTTCAAATCCCACCATACCCGATGGTGAAATTCATAACAATCTGGAATTAAAAGTCAAAAAATGCCATTGTTTTGGGCAGCACGGTAGCACAAGTGATTAGCACTTTGGCTTCACAGCGCCAGGTTCGATTCCCTGCTGGGTCACTGTCGGTGCGGAGTCTGCACGTTCTCCGGGTGCTCTGGTTTCCATCCAAAGACTGCAGGTTAGATGGATTGGCCATGAAAAATTGCCCTTAGTAATTAAAAAAGGTTAGATGGGGTTACAGGGATAGGGTGGAAGTGAGGGTTAAGTGGGTCGGTGCAGACTCGGTGGGTCGAATGGTCTCCTGCACTGTATGGTCTCTCACTCTCCTAAGCTCCAGTGGATACAATTCCAACATTTTCTCATCAGACAACCCGCCCATTCCTGGTATTTGGCTAATAAAGCTTCTCTGAACTGTTTCCAACGCGTTTACGTCTTTGGAGAAGGAGACCAACACTGTACATAATACTCCAGATGTGGTGTTAGCAATGTCCTGTCTAACTGAAGAATAACATCCCTACTCTTGGATCCAATTCCCCTCACAATAAATGATAACATTTCATTAGCTTTCCTAATTGCTGTACCTGCAAACTAGCTTTCTTGTGATTCGCTAAATCAGACCCAGATCCCTCTGCATCTCGGAGCTCTGCAATCTCACCATTTAGATAAGATGGTTAATTTCACATTTCACTACATTATACTTCATTTTCCAGATCTTTTCCCACTCAATCTATCACTTTGTAGCCTCCTTATGTCCTCTTCCTACCTATCTTTGTGTTGCAGCGAATTTAGGCACCTTTGGTCCCTTCATCCAGTATCCTGTGGTACACCCCTCGTTCCATACTGCCAATCAGAAAAAGGCCAATTTATGCCGACTCTATTTCATGTTAGAAGTAAAAGGTGTGCAAAATATGAAAGGTGAATTGGCAGAAAGTAAAGCACGGGATATGGGCAAGAGGAGCCGGCTCCCGTGGTGTTTGTTCCAATGAGGGTCCACTCCCAAATACCAATTGCTCCTTCCCCCTACCCCTGGAAACATTCCCCCTCTACCATGCCAGCTCATGTCCCAACCCCACTCAAGGTCCAGAGCATGTTAAGTAGGTGCTAGATAAAAAATTCTGGTGCATAAATCAAACTAACTAAAATCCACAACAGATTTGGTTTGTGGCAAAAGAAATGTTTTATTCTGTTTTGTGTTAATCATACAAATAAAAACGCAATACACCTCTTCCTTAACATGTTTTTTCAAAACTGCTATTAAGTTGTTTACACAGTATCGCGTTTTGAAGGAAAAGGTTTGACAAGGCATGAATCCCTCTCAGTAACTGAATATAGGACCACCACACCCGCAGTTGCTTACTAAAAGATTTAAAAGCAAATTTTATACATTTTTCTTTTTTAGAGTTTTCTCTTTTTTCCAAAAAAAGTTTAATACAATAGCTTCTATTTAAACAGATGTATGATCCTCCCTATTTGGAACTGTTTTACTCCCATTGAAAGCACATGGGGTTTACTGAGAGTTCATGGAGCCTGATTCTTATTTTTTCAACAATGCTACTTTATTTCCTGTTACCAGCTGCTACCTAGTTTTGTTTCTCAACTTTCTTTTAAAAGAAAGCTTAATTTTAAATATTGGGATACTACGTGTTGGTGTCTACTAACCATAAATATAATTCATGACTTGCCTTGCCAGCACTCTGATTTCTATTAACAATTTTTAAAATGTGACTTTGTAAAATTAATTATTCATGATCGATAGCTTACAGTATATTGTTACTGCTGGTACAAGTACCTCAGTGAGATCAAACTCACTGATTCTCAGTGAAAGACAACGTGCAGTAGGAGAAAACTTTTTAAAAATTATTTCTGGAGGGAAAAATTGCCAATTCAATTTTCAAATGGATAATTTGAGAATATCGTTAAGATTGGTATATTTAGAACATCTCTGGAAATATTATTAACTTTCTCACCCCACATATCAAAAATGCAACTGCAAGTGCTGGACGAGGAGGGGCATTGTACAGGGGCTAGAAATCTTACATGTGAAGGAGAAACTTAGACTGGACCAAGTGGAGTTAGCCTTCTGCCTGTAGAAAATGCCCCCCTGTTAATTATTCCCTGCACAAAATAGCTTCAGTTGCAACCTCAATTTCTATTTTTGTATTTTGTTGGTAGGATTAAAATCATTTTCTTTTTTAAAAAATGTGAATTTTAAGTTCCATCTGAATAAACAGAAATCTCTTGTATTTCTCCTGTATTGAACTTTGATTCAGGCATATTGGATCACAATCTCAGATTATAGGGGATTTACACCGCTTCACTCTTCCAGGGTGAAATAAAATGATCAGCACTGTAGGACCCTTTCCTTAACCGGCAGACAGTTCAGAAAGACCACGATTGATAGAAACACTGCAAACGTTAGGGTGTGGAACACATCCAGAATGATTGTAAATTCAACTATGTGGTGGTGGCTCAACAGGTTAATGCAGCATCTAATGCCAAGATCTAAACTGATCGATGCTGAGGTGGGAATTCAGCACTCGAGGCTATAGCAGCTGCAACAGCAGCCTGTCCAAGGGCTAATACATTTCAGACTTTCATCGGATTCATACAAATCTTCCACTTGCTGAAAATTAAACGGATGCCAACAAAGAATATCTTGCAATTAAAGAAAAAAACATTCATGAGACTATTTTTGTTTAAAGCTGGATATTTTTCATGGGGCGACTGACTTGTTTGTGTTCCTGGATTTGCCGATTCTCACTCAGCTGTCCTGTAGTTTAAGTTTTCCCCCCACAGTGTGATCTTCAGCAGCCTGCTCCATAACTTCCAAATCCAAAATCTGCACAGATCACCTTGGACCAATGCACAGAAATGGCAGCCGAAAGCTTCATGGGGACTGAATACATTCATAGCAAAAGACGGAACATTTAGGGGGCAGCAAGGGTGTTGTGCAGCAAATGAAAAGCTCAGCTTCCACATATTTTTTTTAAAAAAGAGATTGGGAATCTGTCTGGGACAGAGTCCAGTTGAAACTTCAATCAGTCATATCTTTACATTTACAGTAACTGAGTCTGTGCACACAGAGTAAAAATTACCTTTGGGATTTAGAATCTTTACAATGACATCAAATTTCAAAATTTCAAACACCACGACCATCGAGACAACGGCAGAAACGGAAGATTAAAAAAGTTAGTAAAGCTGAACCATGTGTACTTTTTGTGTGAGCGTCTGTGTGTTATGGAGATTTTTGGTACAGGCAGTGTAGATTTGGATATACATTAATTGCACACAGAAGGCAACTACAAAAAGGACTGATTTTCAGGAATGTCACAACTCCAATCTTGCCTTTCAATATCAAGTTACTTTTGACAGTCTGTTGAATGATTTATAAAATCCCAAATGGAATCACTGGGAAACGCCAGTGTTGGGCACAGGCCATTCCTGCAGTCCGACATCACTTTACTAAAGTAAACTTTCTCAGCATTTCAAACTCAATTTCATTTTTTGTTACCACACTGGAAGACTTCCCCATCTCTACAGGATGAAATGCTTCTGTCTCGTACCGTCCACTCCATTGATACCGTGGACTGTTTTATTCTATACTGTGATTCCAAGAGTTGTCCAATAATTATTCCCCCCACCCCCCCATTTAAATCAATCCAGTAACTTGGCAATTTTGAAACACAGAAGGAGTTTACACAAAAAGGCTGTTACTAACTGGGGATCACCAGAAAAACAGGTTTCTGGTGAAGGGTGACTAAGGGATGGAACTACAGAGTACATAAGGTCACAATAACTAACAAAAACCTATTATCCATTATTCCTATTCTCCTTTACATAGTGAATTTCAGTTTTAAGAAAAAGTTAATAAAGGGCTTTGGCCATTGTTAACATTCACACTGTGCAGAACAGTGCAGAACAGGATCAGCTGTCCCCAGGCACAGTGCTACCTCACTGCTCCAATATCAAAATCATACAGGGAAGCGTAGAGCAGATCTGAGTCAACCCATTCACCTACAGAGAGTTTCTACAAGGGCGACCGGGGTCCCATTATCCTCGCACAATGAGATTTGGATCTTACAAAGGGTGCTTCATATTAACCAAGTGTCAGCATATTTTCCTGAAACATCTGGTGTAAACACAGTGGTGCCGATCTTGTCCACCTGCAGCCATGCTTGAAGAGGAAGTGGTTTAAAGTCAGCCCTGAGAAATACTTTGTTTTGATTGCTAGCCAGATTCAGAGCTGCTCTGTACATCCATAAAACCAATACTAACTTCTAGTCAGACACTAAAGACTAACACGTCATTAGCAAAATAAAAAGTCAGTCTGCATTAGTTGAGTAGATCTGGATACCCTACAACAATCACATGGTCAGTGTAGGGTTTAATGTCTGTGCAGTCACTTCAACCTACACAAAACACAGATAAACGCCTGCTCACCGAGGAGCAGGCACTTTAAAAGCAGGAATAACTTTGAGTTTTATTTTCATGCATCAGTCTATTAGTGAACTGTTTTGCTAATACAGCTGACCTGTGGAGCGGAATTTAAACTTGCACATTGCAACACTGATAGAGGGTGAAGGGATGGGATAAAACTCACAAACATAAGGTGATGGCTAAACTATGAGAGTAAGTCTAGTGTATATTGCTCAGAGGTAGAGTGTAAGCACTGTGACCTAAACAGGAAGCATTCCTCTATTGGTTTTAGAAGGGTTTTACAGTGAGGTAATTGGCTGCACTCAATTGTGTGAAAAATGTATAAATACCTTTACTTGTCCTACTATATTTACAAATAGGTGGCAGGGAGCTTCTACCCAAGAAAGAATCCCAATGACCCTTCCAATGAAATCAGGTTGGAATCAAATTCTTCTCCTCCTATGGGTTGAATGAAATGAAAGCCAGTGGGCAGTGGATTGTTGCTGGCAGCTCTCAGTTGGAAGTGTCGGAGTTGACACTGCCAGGTCCTCCAGTAGGTGAAGTCACAGAAGATGGGGTAGTAGCATCCTGCCAGCTGCCATTAGCCTGTGAAAAAGAAGAGCAGTCAGGGTCACACTTGTCCATCCTTGGAGCCTTCTCCCTCTGGGTTGACATCGTTACAACAGCTTGCAATGCTGCCCTTTCACATTTCACACAAACTCTCAAATAGTCAGAATCATCATTCCAGCCACCAATTCAGCTGAAGGCTTTTCGGTTTCAAACAGTTCTGCCCCTCTCTCCACAGTTCACCCCGAGGTTCTGGTTATTGGCTGTACACAGGTACCCCGTTTCCCCAGGACTGCCTGGCCACAGTTATACCTCTGCCGCTGGGCCATGGTGTAAATAAACTGTCACACACAGCACCAACAAATCCTTAAATTGAACCAACCACAATATAAAAACAGAAAAATGTAAAAGAGAATCCCTTTGAGCCCCACAGGAAGAATGGACTCTTATCTGTGTCTCAGTGAGATAAACTCAGTCTACCAGCAGGATAAGACCCTGCTCTATTGATGTAGAATTCTCCAATCAATCAACTGCTTGATTGATTGAATTAGAGACGTGGTCACACCGAAGGTGGAGGCAGGCAGATGGCTGACCACTAGAAAGGGCAGGCAGTCAGTGCAGGAATCCCCTGTGGCTGTCCTGCTTTCTAATAGGTATACTGTTTTACATAGAATTTACAGTGCAGAAGGAGGCCCACCCAACACTAAGGGCAATTTTGGACACTAAGGGCAATTTATCATGGCCAATCCACCTAACCTGCACATCTTTGGACTGTGGGAGGAAACCGAAGCACCCGGAGGAAACCCACGCACACACGGGGAGGACGTGCAGACTCCGCACAGTGTCCCAGCGGGGAATCGAACCTGGGACCCTGGCGCTGTGAAGCCACAGTGCTAATCATTTGTGCTTCCGTGCTGCCCTCCGCACGGTGGCGCGGAGTTATAGGGGATTCTATAATAAGGAGCACAGATAGGCGCTTCTGTGGACGTGAAAGAGACTCCAGGGTGGTATGTTGTCTCCCTGGTGCTAGGGTCAAGGATGTCTCTGAACAAACATAGGACATCCTGAAGGAGGAGGGTGAACAGCCAGAGGTCGTAGTACAGATAGGTACTAATGACATAGGCAGGAAGAGTGATGCGGTCCTGCAGAAGAAGTTCAGGGAGTTTGGCAGTAAGATAAAAAGTAGGACCTCTAGGGTTGCAATCTCAGGATTACTCCATGTGCCACGTGCCAGTGAGGCTAGAAATAAGAGGCTAGTGTGGCTCAACTGGTGGTGTAGGAGAGAGGGTTTCAGATTTTTGGACCATTAGGATCTTTTCCGGGGCAGGTGGGACCTGTACAAGAAGGAGGGGTTGCATCAAAACTGGAGGGGCACTGATATCTTGGCTGGGAGGCTTGCTAAATTCACTCAGGAGGATTTAAACTAGTATGGCAGGGGGGTGGGAACCAGAATATGAGCTTAGAAGGTGGAATAACTGAAGGGGAAATAGAGAACCATAATAAAAGAACAACATCACCCTCAGGCAGAGTAAAAAAGGCAACAAGTGTGAAAAGGGAGGTGGTCAATGCAGGATTGAAGGTATTGAGGTATAAATGCGCTCAGTGTACGGTACAAGGTAAATGAGCTTGTTGCACACATTGAAATTGGCCGGTACGATGGTGTGGGCATCACAGAGACGTGGCTGCAAGTGGATCAGGGCCGGGATCTAAATATCCAAGGATATGTGTCCTATCGAAAGGACAGGCAGATGGGCAAAGGAGGTGGGGTTGCATTGTTAGTAAGGAATGAAGTTAAATCAATACGTAGCAAGGCACGATATAGGATCAGAAGGCATAGAAACTCTGTGGGTAGAGTTGAGGAATCGCAAAGGTAAAAAGACCCTGATGGGAGTTATGTACAGGCCCCCTAGCAGTTCAGGAGGTGGGGCAGAAAATAAATCAGGAGATAGAAAAGGCATGTAAAAAAGGCAATATTACAATAATCATGGGGGACTTCAATACGCAGGTGGACTGGGAAAAGGTCGGTAGTGGATCCCAGAAAAAGGAATTTGTGGAATGTCTAAGATGTTTTTTTGGAGCAGCTTGTGACAGACCCCACTAGGGAACAAGCAATTCTGGATTTGGTGATGTGTAATCAGACAGACTGCATTAAGGAACTTAAGGTGAAGGAACCCTTAGGGAGCAGTGACCACAATATGATAGAATTTACCTGTGGCTTGAGAGGGAGAAGCTGCAATCAGATGTAACGGTATTACAATTAAATAAGGGTAACTACAAAGACATCAGGGAGGAGCTGGCCAGAGGTGATTGGAAAAGGAGCCTAGCAGGGAAGACAGTGGAACAGCAATGGCAGGAATTTGGGGGGCTATTCGGGAGGCACAACAGAAATTCATCCCAAGGAGGAGGAAACATGCTGAGGGGAGGACAAGGCATCCATGGTTGACGAGGGATGTCAAGGACAGCATAAAATCTAAAGAAAAAGCATACAAAGTGGCGAGGATTATCAGGAAGCCAAAGGATTGGGAATCATTTAAAAGTGAGCAGAGGACAACTAAAAAAGCAATAAGTGGGGAGAAGATGAAGTATGAGTGCAAGCTAGCGAGTAATATAAAGGAAGACACGACGAGTTTTTTTCAATATATTAAAGGTAAAAGGCAAAAATAGACATTGGACCACTGGAAAATTGGCTGGAAAAGTAATAATAAGAAATAAAGAAATGGCAGAGGAACTGAATAGTTACTTTACATCAGTCTTCACGGTGGAAGACACCAGTGGGATGCCAGAGCTCCAGGAGAACCAGGGGGCAGAGGTGAGTGCAGTGGCCATCACTAAGGAGAAGGTTCTGGGGGAAACTAAAGGGTCTGAAGGTGGATAAATCACCTGGACCGGATGGACCACACCCCAGGGCTCTAAAAGAGATAGCTGAGGAGATTGTGGAGGCATTGGTGATGATCTTTCAGGAATCACTGGAGGCAGAAAATGGCCCCAGAGGACTGGAAAGTGGAAGTAACACCACTGTTTAATAAGGAAAGTAGGGAGGCAGAAGACAGGAAATTATAGGCCGGTTAGCCTGACTTCGGTCATTGGTAAGATTTTAGAGTCCATTATTAAAGATGAGATTGCGGAGTACTCGGAAATGCATGATAAAATAGGACTGAGTCAGCACGGCTTCGTCAAGAGGAGGTCACGTCGGACAAATATGTTAGAGTTCTTTGAGGAAGTAACAAGGAAGTTAGAAAAAGGAGAACCAGTGGACGCGATTTATTTCGATTTCCAGAAGGCCTTTGACAAGGTGCCGCATAGGAGACTGTTAAATAGGTTAAGCGCTATGAAGCCACAGAGCTATCCACTTGTGCTACCGTGCTGCCCTAAGGGACTGAAGGCACTGTTGCTAAGTTTGCAGATGATACAAAGATCTGTAGAGGGGCAAGTAGTATTGAGGAAACAGGCAGGCTGCAGAAGGACATGGACAGGCTAGGAGAGTGGGCAAAGAAGTGACAGATGGAGTACAGTGTGGAAAAGTGTGAGGTTGTGCACTTTGGAAGGAGGAATGGAGGCACAGACTGTTTTCTAAATGGGAAGATGCTTAGGAAATCAGAAGCACAAAGGGACTTGGGAGTCCTTGTTCAAGATTCTCTTCAGGTTAGCTTGCAGGTTCAGGCGGCAGTTAGGAAGGCAAATGCAATGTTAGCATTCATGTCGAGAGGGCTAGAATACAAGACCAGGGATATACTTCTGAGGCTATATCAGGTTCTGGTCAGACCCCATTTGGAGTATTGTGAGCAGTTTTGGGCCACATATCTAAGAAAGGTTGTGCTGGCCTTGGAAAGGGTCCAGAGGAGGTTCACAAGAATGAAGAGCTTGTCATATGAGGAACGGTTGAGGACTCTGGGTCTGTATTCGTTGGAGTTTAGAAGGATTGGGCAAATCTTATTGAAACTTACAGGATACTGCGAGGCCTGGATAGAGTGGACGTGGAGAGAATGTTTCCCCTTGTAGGAAAAACTAGAAGCAGAGGACACAATCTCAGACTAAAGGGAGGATCCTTTAAAACAGAGTGTGGGGGAATTTCTTCAGCCAGAGGGTGGTGAATCTGTGGTACTCTTTGCCGCAGAAGGCTGTGGGGACCAAATCACTGAGTGTCTTTAAAACAGAGATAGATAGGTTTTTGATTAATAAGGGGATCAGGGGTTATGGGGTAAAGGCAGGAGAATGGGGATGAGAAAAATATCAGCCATATTTTTTAAAAATCAATTTAGAGTACCCAATTATTTTTTCCAATTAAGGGGCAATTTAGCGCGACCAATCCACCTACCCTGCACAACTTTGGGTTGTGGGGGCGAAACCCACGCAAACACGGGGAGAATGTGGAAACCCCACATGGACAGTGACCCAGAGCCGGGATCGAACCTGGGACCTTGGCGCCGTGAGGCAGCAGGGCTAACCCACTGCGTCACCGTGCTGTCTAGCCATGATTGAATGGCAGAGCAGACTTGATGGGCCGAGTGGCCAAATTCTGCTCCTATGCCAACATTGAGTGGAAACTCTTTAGATCAAATAGTTTGGATGGGGTGGTGTTTGTGCAGTGTGTCCAGGAAGCTTTTCTAACACAGTATGTAGATTGTCCGACCAGAGGGGAGGCCATATTGGATTTGGTACTTGGTAATGAACCAGGGCAGGTGATAGATTTGTTAGTGGGGGAGCATTTTGGAGGTAGTGACCACAATTCTGTGACTTTTACTTTAGTAATGGAGAGAGATAGGTGCCTGCAACAGGGCAAGGTTTACAATTGGGGGAAGGGTAAATACAATGCTGTCAGACAAGAATTGAAGTGCAGAAGTTGGGAACATAGGCTGTCAGGGAAGGACACAAGTGAAATGTGGAACTTGTTCAAGGAACAGGTACTGCGTGTCTTTGATATGTATGTCCCTGTCAGGCAGGGAAGAGATGGTCGAGTGAGGGAACCATGGCTGACAAGGGAGGTTGAATGTCTTGTTTAGAGGAAGGAGACGACTTATGTAAGGCTGAGGAAACAAGGTTCAGACAGGGCGCTTGAGGGATACAAGATAGCCAGGAGGGAACTGAAGAAAGGGATTAGGAGAGCTAAGAGAGGGCATAAAAAATCTTTGGCGGGTAGGATCAAGGAAAACCCCAAGGCCTTTTACACATATGTGAGAAATATGAGAATGACTAGAGCGAGGGTAGGTCCGATCAAGGACAGTAGCGGGAGATTGTGTATCGAGTCTGAAGAGATAGGAGAGGTCTTGAACGAGTACTTTTCTTCAGTATTTACAAACAAGAGGGGCCATATTGTTGGAGACGACAGTGTGAAACAGAGTGGTAAGCTCGAGGAGATACTTGTTAGGAAGGAAGATGTGTTGGGAATTTTGAAAAACTTGAGGATAGACAAGTCCCCGGGGCCTGATGGGATATATCCAAGGATTCTATGGGAAGCAAGAAATTGCAGAGCCGTTGGCAATGATCTTTTCGTCCTCACTGTCAACAGGGGTGGTACCAGGGGATTGGAGAGTGGCGAATGTCGTGCCCCTGTTCAAAAAAGGGAATAGGGATAACCCTGGGAATTACAGGCCAGTTAGTCTTACTTCGGTGGTAGGCAAAGTAATGGAAAGGGTACTGAGGGATAGGATTTCTGAGCATCTGGAAAGACACTGCTTGATTAGGGATAGCCAGCATGGATTTGTGAAGGGTAGGTCTTGCCTTACAAGTCTTATTGACTTCTTTGAGGAGGTGACCAAGCACGTGGATAAAGGTAAAGCAGTGGATGTAGTGCACATGGATTTTAGTAAGGCATTTGATAAGGTTCCCCATGGTAGGCTTACGCAGAAAGTGAGGAGGCATGGCATAGTGGGAAATTTGGCCAGTTGGATACGAACTGGCTAACCGATAGAAGTCAGAGAGTGGTGGTGGATGGCAAATATTCAGCCTGGAGCCCAGTTACCAGTGGCGTACTGCAGGGATCAGTTCTGGGTCCTCTGCTGTTTGTGATTTTCATTAATGACTTGGATGAGGGAGTTGAAGGGTGGGTCAGTAAATTTGCAGATGATACGAAGATTGGTGGAGTTGTGGATAGTGAGGAGGGCTGTTGTCGGCTGCAAAGAGACATGGACAGGATGCAGAGCTGGGCTGAGAAGTGGCAGATGGAGTTTAACCCTGACAAGTGTAAGGTTGTCCATTTTGGAAGGACAAATATGAATGCGGAATACAGGGTTAACGGTAGGGTTCTTGGCAATGTGGAGGAGCAGAGAGATCTTGGGGTCTATGTTCATAGTTCTTTGAAAGTTGCCACTCAAGTGGCTAGAGCTGTAAAGCTATGGTGTGCTAGCGTTCATTAGCAGAGGGATTGAATTTAAGAGCCATGAGGTGATGATGCAGCTGTACAAAACCTTGGTAAGGCCACATTTGGAGTACTGTGTGCAGTTCTGGTCACCTCGTTTTAGGAAGGATGTGGAAGCTTTGGAAAAGGTGCAAAGGAGATTTACCAGGATGTTGCCTGGAATGGAGAGTAGGTTTTACGAGGAAAGGTTGAGAGTATTAGGCCTTTTCTCATTAAAACGGAGAAGGGTGAGGGGAGACTTGATAGAGTTTTATAAGATGATCAGGGGAATAGATAGAGTAGACAGTCAGAGACTTTTTCCCCGGGTGGAACAAACCATTACAAGGGGACATAAATTTAAGGTCAATGGTGGAAGATATAGGGGGGGAATGTCAGAGGTAGGTTCTTTACCCAGAGTAGTGGGGGCATGGAATGCACTGCCTGTGGTAGTAGTTGAGTCGGAAACGTTAGGGACCTTCAAGCGGCTATTGGATAGGTACATGGATTATGGTAGAATAATGGAGTGTAGATTAATTTGTTCTTAAGGGAAGCACGGTAGCATTGTGGATAGCACAATTGCTTCACAGCTCCAGGGTCCCAGGTTCGATTCCCGGCTTGGGTCACTGTCTGTGTGGAGTCTGCACTTCCTCCCCGTGTGTGCGTGAGTTTCCTCCGGGTGCTCCGGTTTCCTCCCACAGTCCAAAGATGTGCAGGTTGGGTAGATTGGCCATGATAAATTGCCCTTAGTGTCCAAAATTCTATGATCAATGATTAACCTAGGACAAAAGTTCGGCACAACATCGTGGGCCGAAGGGCCTGTTCTGTGCTGTATTTCTCTATGTCTTATGGACGTACATTGTCTTTCCATGCTGAATACATCAGCGTCCCATCGGCCTATTCAACATAAAGTCCAATACTCCAGGTAAATTCAGCACAATGAGACCCTACACTGAAGAAAAGGCTCCAGCCCAGATAAGCTGAGCGATGGTAGAGATCAAGTCATCGGCACTGTGTTGGGTTTTAGGGACAGGGTATGATGGTGGGGCATTGAAAACTGTTCAGGGACGGATAATGGAGGGTGGGGCAATTGCAGGGGCAAGGAGGGAATTCTGTGGGGTGAGGATGGGTGATAAAGAGGTTTTCTGTATAGGGGTGGAGAGGAAGGGGGGTTTCCACAAGAACATATGAAATAGGAGCAGGAGGAGGCCATTCGGCCCGACACACCTGCTCTGTCATTCAATATAATCATGGCTGATCTTCTCCCTCAACTTCACATCCATGCTTCCCATATCCCTCGATTCCTGACAGCCAAAAAAATCTGTCTATCTCAGCCTTGAATATATTCAAGACTAGAGCATCCAGAACCCTCTGCGATGGAGAATGCCAAAGATTCACAGCCCTTTGGATGAAAATATTTCTCCTCCTCTCAGTCTTGAATGATTGACCCCTTATTCTCGGGATGTGTCCCCTCTATGTTCCACATTCTCCAGCCAGGGTAAAACTATCTCTCAGTATCCATCCCATCAAGCCCCCTTCGGAATCATCAGATCATCTCTCAATCTTCTAAACTCCAGATAGTACAGACCCAATTCACTCAGCGTCTCATTCCAGGGATCAATGTAGCATTACTGCCCCACCTCCAAATATATCATTCCTTAAAATTGTGCACAGGACTCCAGGTTTTCTCTCACCAATCCCAGGACGATTGTAACAAGACTTATTTGTTCCCCTAGTCGCCACACTCCGGCGACTGTTCGGGTACACAGAGGGAAAGTTCAGAATTTCCAATTCACCTAACAGCACATCTTCGGGACTTGTGGGAGGAAACCGGAGCACCCGGAGGAAACCCACGCAGACACGGGGAGAACGTACAGACACAGGGAGAACGTGCAGACTCCGGACAGACAGTGACCCAAGCCAGGAAGCAAATCAGGGTCCCTGGAACTGTGAAGCAATAGTGCTAACCACTGTGCTGCCGTGAGGGAGTCGAAGAGATTGAGATAGAAATCCAGGTTCACTTCCATCGACTGGCTTTTTCGGAGTTATCCTATTCTCAAACACACAAATACATTTCTCAAACGTGATTTTACTTTTGTAAAACTATGGTAACTTTGTGATTTCCCAAATGCATTGCAGAGACTTCCTTAATCATTTTCCTGACAGGTCAGTTTAACTGGCTTCTAGTTCCCTATAGAACATAGAACAGTACAGCACAGAACAGGCCCTTCGGCCCTCAATGTTGTGCCGAGCCATGATCACCCCACTTAAACCCACGTAACCCCGTAACCCAACAATCCCCCCATTAACCTTACACTACGGGCAATTTAGCATGGCCAATCCACCTAACCCGCACATCTTTGGACTGTGGGAGGAAACCGGAGCACCCGGAGGAAACCCACGCACACACGGGGAGGACGTGCAGACTCCACACAGACAGTGACCCAGCCGGGAATCGAACCTGGGACCCTGGAGCTGTGAAGCATTGATGCTAACCACCATGCTACCGTGAGGCCCCAATTTTCTTCCTTTTTTCTCCCCTATTTTCTCCCTTCTTTTCTTGAATAGTGTTGTCACATTGCTAACTTTTAATCTTTTGGGACGTTTTCAAGGGAATTTTGGAAAATCATAACGAATGGACCCACTATCTCCACAGCTCACTCTCCATTAAGTCCCGGGGACGTGTCGGTTTTCAGTCCTTTGACTTTCTCTAATACATTTGCTCTGCTGAAATTAAATACTTAATTTCCTCGCTCTTGTTAGACTCTTGGTTACTCTCTATTTCTGGACTATAATTTGTGGCTTTTGTGAAGACAGACACAAAATATTTGTTCAACGTCTCTGCCATCACCACATTGCCCACGATAATGAGAGGAGAGGCGGAGAGTCCTTCATGAAGGTTCGGGGTTATGAGGATGTGATACTGCTTGTGGGTGTTCTACGCTACGGGAGGGATCTCTGCATGGAGGACAGAGGGTTCACACGCAGACAGTATGGAGCTGGGGGGCTGGTGCGCGGGGGCGGGGCGGTGTGGAGGGGTTCAGGATATTTGAGCATTGGTGGAATAAAGATGGTGGGTTCTGTCTGTGGAACAAGACAAAAGGGGCTCTGCGAAGAGGGCAGAGGAGGAGGAAGAGTTTCATGTACATGCACTGAGTGGAGGAAATGGTTCCACATTGGAGGAAGACGAGAGGATTTGTTTTGTGCTCAAACAAAGGGGATTACAATGGGATGAGAGAAGAGCTAAGGTAGACTGGGAGCAAAGACTTTATGGTGAAACAGTTGAGGAACAGTGGAGAACCTTCCAAGCAATTTTTCACAGTGCTCAGCAAAGGTTTATACCAACAAAAAGGAAGGACGGTAGAAAGAGGGAAAATCGACCGTGGATATCTAAGGAAATAAGGGAGAGTATCAAATTGAAGAAAAAAGCATACAAAGTGGCAAAGATTAGTGGGAGACTAGAGGACTGGGAAATCTTTAGGGGCCAACAGAACGCTACTAAAAAAGCTATAAAGAAGAGTAAGATAGATTACGAGAGTAAACTTGCTCAGAATATAAAAACAGATTGTAAAAGTTTCTACAAATATATAAAACAAAAAAGAGTGGCTAAGGTAAATATTGGTCCTTTAGAGAATGAGAAGGGAGATTTAATAATGGGAGATGAGGAAATGGCTGAGGAACTGAACAGGTTTTTTGGGTCGGTCTTCACAGTGGAAGACACAAATAACATGCCAGCGACTGATAGAAATGAGGCTATGACAGGTGAGGACCTTGAGATGATTGTTATCACTAATGAGGTAGTGATGGGCAAGCTAATGGGGCTAAAGGTAGACAAGTCTTCTGGCCCTGATGGAATGCATCCCAGAGTGCTAAAAGAGATGGCTAGGGAAATTGCAAATGCACTAGTGATAATTTACCAAAATTCACTAGACTCTGGAGTGGTCCTGGCGGATTGGAAATTAGCAAACGTGACACCACTGTTTAAAAAAGGAGGTAGGCAGAAAGCGGGTAATTATAGGCCAGTGAGCTTAACTTCAGTAGTAGGGAAGATGCTGGAATCTATCACAAGGAAGAAATAACGAGGCATCTGGATGGAATTGTCCCATTGGGCAGACACAGCATGAGTTCATAAAGGGCAGGTCGGCCTAACTAATTTAGTGGAATTTTTTGAGGACATTACCAGTGCGGTAGATAACGGGGAGCCAATAGATATGGTATATCTGGATTTCCAAAAAGCCTTTGACAAGGTGCCACACAAAAGCTTGCTGCATAAGTTAAAGATGCATGGCATTAAGGGTAAAGTAGTAGAATGGATAGAGGATTGGTTAATTAATAGAAAGCAAAGAGTGGGGATTAATGGGTGTTTCTCTGGTTGGCAATCAATAGCTAGTGGTGTCCCTCAGGGATCAGTGTTGGGCCCACAATTGTTCACAATTTATATAGATGATTTGGAGTTGAGGACCAAAGGCAATGTGTCCAGGTTTGCAGACGACACTAAGATGAGTGGTAAAGCGAAAAGCGCAGAGGATACTGGAAGTCTGCAGAGGGATTTGGATAGGTTAAATGAATGGGCTAGGGTCTGGCCGATGGAATACAACGCTTACAAATGTGATGTTATCCATTATGGTAGGAATAACAGCAAAAGGGATTATTTCTTAAATGATAAAATATTAAAACATGCTGCTGTGCAGAGAGATCTGGGTGTGCTAGTGCATGAGTCGCAAAAAAGTTGGTTTACAGGTGCAACAGGTGATTAAGAAGGCAAGTGGAATTTGTCCTTTGTTGCTGGAGGGATGGAGTTTAAGACTAGGGAGGTTATGCTGCAATTGTATAAGGTGTTAGCGAGGCCACACCTGGAGTATTGTGTTCAGTTTGGTCTCTTTACCTGAGAAAGGACGTACTGGCACTGGAGGGTGTGCAGAGGAGATTCACTAGGTTAATCCCAGAGCTGAAGGGGTTGGATTACGAGGAGAGGTTGACTGGGACTGTACTCTTTGGAATTTAGAAGGATGAGGGGGAGGATCTTATAGAAACATATAAAATTATGAAGGGAATAGATAGGATAGATGGGGGCAGGTTGTTTCCACTGGCGAGTGAAAGCAGAACTAGGGGGCATAGCCTCAAAATAAGTGGAAGTAGATTTGGGACTGAGTTTAGGAGGAACTTCTTCACCCAAAGGGTTGTGAATCTATGGAATTCCTTGCCCAGTGAAGCAGTTGAGGCTCCTTCATTAAATGTTTTTAAGATAAAGATAGATAGTTTTTTGAAGAATACAAGGGATTAAGGGTTATGGTATTCGGGCCGGTAAGTGGAGCTGAGTCCACAAAAGATCAGCCATGATCTCATTTTTTTCTTTCTTTTAAAAAAATTTACAGTACCCAATTCATTTTTTTCCAATTAAGGGGCAATTTAGCGTGGCCAATTCACCTACTCTGCACATCTTTGGGTTGTGGGGCTGAAACCCACGCAAATACGGGGAGAATGTGCAAACTCCACACGGACAGTGACCCAGAGCCAGGATTGAACCTGGGACCTCGGCGCCGTGAGGCAGCAGTAGCCATGATCTCATTGAATGGCGGAGCAGGCGCGAGGGGCCAGATTGGCCTACTCCTGCTCCTAGTTCTTATGAATTATGTATGTGAAGATTAGGGAGATGGGTTTTCACATGCAGGTTTTGAGTTTCAATAACATGTGGACCGCACAGCGTGCACGCACACAGACATGCACACAGCGTGCACACGTACACAGCATGCAGCACACACACATGCACACAGCCAAGACATCACTGACACCACTAACTTTCACTCAAGCTATCTCTGATGAAAGCAAAGCACTGGTGGCTGCCAGCTTCTGTTAGGGACACCCTGGTTATTCCCAGAAACATGCAAACATGGTGACATTGAGGACTGAGAGAGTCGACCTTAACTAGAAATGACCAGAAATCAAAAATGACAAACAACTTTCAATTCATAAAAGGGGTAAAGCCACTTGGGTTTAAAATAAGGAAAGCTGACCCGTACATCTATACGTCTCGGGGTGTACATCTGGCTTGCTGCCATCTCATCACTGTATCCGCCTGTCTGGTGTATAACATGGCGCAGGGAATCCACCTAAAGAACAAAAAGAGGTCACTTTCGAAGTTCCTTCACAGATGACAGAGGGAAGATGCCGAGTTGTCAGTTTCAATATCTCATCCTCCAGCCCCCAGTTTCACGGTGATAGATGATGAACGGGGAACATTTGGATTTTACTTGTTGGTGGAAGCTGCTCCCCAGGCAGCACTGAGCATCTCAAACCCATGACAACAACCCTGACCTCAAAGCAAATTTCCAACTTGGATTCAACATCCACACCCAGCTTCCTTTTAAAGTCTCTCCCTGCAGTTAATCTTAATATTAGAACGGTAATGGACTGGGCACATTCTTAATTTACCTGATGTTGAACATTTTCTTTTGTTCTTTTAGAGGGGGCCATTATGTTTGTAGCTATGGGGTGGCACAGCCTTTTCACCCCCCCCCCCCCCCAAAAAAAAAACCTTATTCACCTCCAGCATTACTACTGAATTTGAAGTCTACCTTAAAAGGAGGCAGTCGATATAGAAAAGGCACTTTCGTTGAGGAATTGAGCTGATGGGTTTAGCAGTAATCTCTTCCTTTGTCTAAAGACAACCTTTGGGCCGCATTTAAAAGGTGACTTGGACAGACTTCTGCTCACCCCAAGTTATAAAATCTACCGACACCAGAGTATTCCAACATGAAACTCTGAATGTCAATGTGTTTGAGAACACTGCTTAGGAGAGTTTACGAGATTGCATTTCAAGGCAGCTTCTTGTGGAGGTTAATTTGTATAAATGGGCTCATTTCAGACTTTGCTTCTGTTCAGTCCTGTTTTAAATTAAAACACAAGGGTAAGTTTGAACATTGCTCCGACTGAAGAATTGACACTTTGTCCTGAAACAACACCATGTGATAAACTGCAAATGTTTGTCCGAAATTCCCATCGCTGGTATTTTGTGGAGGCATTTTTATCAGGTCAGATTAAAACAATGCTACTCCGGGGAATGGGGATTAAATAAAATATCCGAGGGAGCAAGAAATAGAAAGATTCCCTGATGGGGTGAGATGAAATAGGGTAGGAGGCTCAGGTGGAACATAAACAGCATAGGGTTAAATGGCTGCTGCTGTGCTGCACACACCATGTAATATTCTATGTAAACAGGGCAGTGCCTACGCTCAACAGTAGAGACAGAATTCATGAAGCATTGCATGGCCATTTTGTGATTATTACTCAGCCAGAACTTTGCAAACAAGAGATGGACAATGATGCATGCAGAGAATAATGCTCTTTCAAAAAGAAATTCTTAAAAGCTGCTGTAATGGTACATGCTGTTTTACAGAGAAGAACATGGGGAGGGGTAGGTAATTGGGACCTCTGTGCAATGGCTCCACTTTCCATATCCCTTAATTCTCTCAATATCCAAACTCCTATCAGTCTCTGCCTTAAAATATGCTCAACAACTGTGCATCCACATTCCTCTAGATGTGAGAATTCCAAAGAGCTACAACCGTTTCTCCTCATCTTCGTCTTAAATGGTCAACCCCCTACTCTGATACTTTGACCATCAAATCCTAGACTCCCCAGCCAAGGGGAAAATCCCCCACCATCTATCCTGTCAAGCCCCGTAAGAATTTCAGATGTTCTATGAGACCACTGATCATTCTACTAAATCCCAGGATATATAAACCCAGTCTATTCAATCTCCATCAGACAATGCTCTCATTGCAGGAATCATTCTCGTGAACCTTTGTTGCACTCCCTCCAATGATAAGGTGGCCAAAGCTGTACACCAGGTGTAGTCATACCGAGGCTTTAGATAATTGCAGAAAAAAGTATTCACTACTAATCTTCAAGACATTTGAAATAAAGGCCAGTGTATGTTTCCATAATTCTTGTACAAACATTTCCCGCTCTATTACCACTTAAAGATATTGTGCTTTTCTATTATTTTGTTCCATTGTGGATAACTTCATATTTGTACACATTATATTCCGTCTATCAGAATTTCGCCCACTTTGTCAGTCTACATCCCCTCTGCACATTCTCTCATAGCTTACTTTGCTCACTAACTTTGGATTTTCAACAACCTTGGTAACTCTGTCTAAGGCATTGCTCCAGGTTGTAAGTAGCTGAGGCCCAGGAACTGATTCTTCCAGTACCCTATTAATGACATCCTGTCCAACAGAAATTACCCATTTATTTTATTCACTGTTTTCTGTCTGTTAACCAATCCTTAATCCATGCCAATATATTGCTCCCATTCCTATGAACCCCCAAATTGTGTGGTACCTAAACAGGTGCTTTCAAAAATCCAAAAAACTATATTCACTGCTTTCCTCTTTATTTAACCTGCTAGCAACAACTTCAAAGAAATCTCTAACAGCTTTGCCAAACACAATTTCATCGACTCTGCCGAATGTTGTCATTTTCTGCAAACATTTCTTTAATAATATTCGAGCACATCTGGCCTCTAGCTGCCTGTTTTTGATTTCCTCCCTTTCTTGAATAGCGAGGAGTTAACAGAAACTACCTTCCAACCCATGGCGGTTGTTCTGGATTCAAGGGAATTTGCAAGATCAAAGCCAATACGTCCACCATCAATCTGACCCTTCCCCACTGAACCACGACCTCTTCCTCACTGACCCATGACCGGTTCCTCACTGACCCACGACCTCTTCTTCAGTTCAGGAGAAAGCCAACTCCACAGTTAAGGGTTACAAACCATTTCAGGCAGTCTACTGCAGTCAAACCAAGGCACATGCTATTCTGTATTTAAGGAGGTTCAGAGAGGGAATTATAGACCAGTTAGTCTAACATTTGAGCGTGGGAAATTTCTAGAGTCTGTAATTAAAGACAGAGTGATTGAACAAATCAGAAACTTGGCTGGTCAGCATGGATTTGTAAAGGTTAACTCAGCACCACAAACCTGATTAAAAGTTTTGAAGTGGTGACTATAGTAATGGATAAGGGAATATCCAGCAATGTTATTTATACGGGCTTCCAGAAGGCATTTGCTAAGTGTCTCAGAAGGGACTGTGAACTAAAGTTGAAGCTTGTGGGACTTTTGTTAACCAAAGGCATTAAAAGACATGGACAAAGGCAGGCTCATGGAGTTAGATCACAAATCAATCGCAATCTCATTGAATGAGGAAACAGGTTCCAGCAAGGACTAAATGGCCCACTCCTTTTTTAAATTCATTTATGGGACGTGGGCGTCTCTGGTTAGGCCCAGCATTTATTGTCCATCCCTAGTTGCCCTTCAGAAGGTGGTGGTGAGTTTCCTTCTTGAACCGCTGCAGTCCTGGAGGTGTTAGGGAGGGAGTTCCAGGATTTTACGCCAGTGACAGTGAAGGAACGGTAATATATTTCAAGTCAGGATGGTGAGTGACTTGGAGGGGAACCTCCAGGTGGTGGGGTTCCCAGGTACCTGCTGCTCTTGTCCTTCTAGATGTCAGTGGTTGAGAGTTTGGAAGGTGCTGCCTAAGGAACCTTGGTGAGTTACTGCAGTGCATCTTGTAGATGGTACATATGGCTGCCACTGTTCGTCGGTGGTGGAGGGTTTGAATGTTTGTGGAAGGGGGAGCAATCAAGCTTTGAACGCAATATATGCATCGGTAACCTGGAGACACAAGTGCTGCTTTTCTCGTTGAAGTATTGAAACATTCACCTGTTTTTCTTTGATCCATGTTAGGAACTGTGAAACCTGTCATTTCAAACCCCTCCATAAACTTCCCCTGCCTACCTTGGAGGCCTGCGCAAGCCGACGAGATCCCAGCGCTCCCCAAATTCGAATCTGTCGTGCAGTTCAAATTGCCATCTCTCCAACTGCTCTGGAGTTCCCTCCCTTTTCCTCTCTGCCTCCTTAACGGTATGTGTGTATTCCTTTTCAAGTTATGTTCATCTGTAATATCTCCAGTTTTGATAAAGGATTTACACTGAGTACTAACTGTTCACAGATACGGACAGATCTGCTGAGGATTGGTAGCTTTTTGTTTTGGTACAGTATAGCAGGATTGTGCAGGCCACACTATAGAGATACATGCCGACTATAGAAGGCTGAGTTCGGAGGTCCATTTGCTAGACTGCAAATTGGCAATAAAGTTTTGTTCTGTGAATTGCCAACCCCACTAAATAAACTCTGCCGCTGGGTGAAATGACAAATTTACATTGGTAATTGCAATTATAAATTTGGAAATAGCAATTTATAATTGAAATATGAATATATGGACAGCATGTATGCTTTTTAAAATGAGGCCAGAATTACATCTGCATCCTGATCCAATTATCTATCCCACTTCAGCTGAACACGGAGTATCAACTCCGTGCGTGCAATCCCAAGGTCGATCGATTGGTTTATACCTCTCAGATATTACGGTTAGCTGCAATCTGTTGCTGTCACACTTTCAATGCCATGTGCCAATAAACCCATCCATTCTCAAGTACACTTAAGTGGACACATTCAACAGAAGGCATTTCAGTGTGACCATCACTGGGTATCAAAGGGAGATGGATGTCCTCACGCACAATTGGGCTGCATCTGAATTATAGTGAAGGGTTTAATCTGTATTTTAAACCAATGTTAAAAAAAACAAGTGCATCATTCAATGGATAAGCAAGACAACAAATGTCAGTTCTCGAAATGTCAGAAGTGAGGAGAAAATAGGAGTGTGGGGATGAAAATTGACACACTGATTTAGATTAGAATGGATATGTTGGCCTGCTTAACCCTGTCCCTTTCCCTCAGTAATTTATCTCCACTAGTAGTGTCCATTATGTTCCTGACATTGTTAAAAGGCTATAAAGCCTCAATTATAACTGTGCGCTGTCTAACGGGTCATTTCCAATGAATGTCAGTATTGTAACCAGCTGACGTTACAGAATGGCATGTATTGCAACTAGCAGAAACCTAATCTGAAGCACTAGCTCACAGTGAGGTGGAGGGCAACTCACAATAGAAAGTAAAAGGTATAATGTAAAGTCGCCACAGTCCCAGATGCTTTCCCTTTTGAGGGGGGAGAGCTGACTGGTGGTGATTTAACCTGAGGATCACCAAACCCAGACGAGGGGTAAGGTTGAGAAGACGGGGTCTTCGTGAATAACCTCAGCCGGTACGGGAATTGAACCCGCGCTGCAGACTTCGCTCCGCATCACAAACCAGCCGTCCAGCCAAGTGAGATAAACTGGCCCCAATAGAGAGTACACTATCCGTGATCCCCTCTTCTTCCCATCCAGGTAGGAATTCCTATGCAGCCAATCACATGAAAATGAAGTGACCCACTGGAAGGGGCCACTCAGTTTTCCATGGCTCAAGCCAGTAGCCAAACCACAGGCCAACCACACTGCCCTCTCCACCTCTCACCCTGCGAGATCATTCCAGCCCATCCAACAGTCTCAGCATCTGCAGACCCGATGGGCCAAGTGGCCTCTTTCCCTGCAGTAAACGTTCTCTGATTCTATAAGGAGAGGTTTAACAGAATTTCACTGAGACATCAAAAATACTAGAGGGGGGAAAGAGGAAAGAAAGAAATTACCTCGCACAAATTAGGATGCCCTAAAGTACTTTATAGTCACTGAAGTAGTTTTGACGGGTAGAGACCATTATAATGTAGGCAGCCAAACTCCCACAAACAGGAACAAAATAAATGGCCAGGTAATGAGTTATTTTCGACAGAGTTGATTGAGAGATAAGTAATTGACCAGGATACTGTGGAGAACACTACGGCTCTTCTCTGAATGGGCAGATATGGTTCAATGTTTCATCTGAAAGCCATCACCTCTGGCAGTGCAGCACTCCCTCAGGATTATACCGAGGGAGTATAATTTCAATTACACGCCCAGGTCTCGGAGATCTGCACCTGCTAACTTCTGAGGGGCGGTTTCACTGGGTCACCAAAGATAAATCATCCCAAAGGAAAAACTTACATGACAGCGTCTATACGGCAATTCTCTCTTTAAACATTAAACACTCAAGATTTACAGCGAGAGTATAATATCCTTTGATTTCTATCAAATCACTGTCTCTTAATTGATCCATATCCAATTTTGAATAATTCTGAAAATGAGGCACCATTACTGCGAAGTGTTGGGGAAACTGCAGGAAGTAAAAAGCCAAAATACAGCGCTGTATTAAATAGTGGGTACGATTCAAGCTGCAATGGACCATCAACACTTTTCACAGGTCAAACAGCCGCAGCAATACACCATAGCAAAAGTAAGTCACTTAACTAGGAGATTTTGGATTTTAAATGTACTTCCCAAAGCGCTATCATCCCACTTTCAGCCCTCCCCTTCTAGTTTGTGCCCTCATATTAGTATTTCCTCTCAAGTTAGACCAATGGCACCTCACAAGCCAGGGAGATGGTCTGTGTGGGCGTCTTGGTCAACCCACCACTTTCGCTCAGCAACTTCCACCTCCTGCCAAGCTGGGGAAGCTCAATTTCAAAACGTCCACACCACACTGCTGCACAAAGCCAAAGGCTCTGCTCAAGAACACAGCTACTTTCCTCCTCCACTATTATTATTCTGCGATAGTTCCAGGGCAGCCAGCAGAGGTTCCACTTTCTTGTCAAGAGTTTCATTGCAGTATAAATGTAAGCCTACCTGTGACAATAAAGGTTATTATTATAAGTCTTCACTTGTGAGCCCAGACAGACAATTCAATCTTGTCCTCACACACCACTAGCACACAAATGTTTTAGCAGCGGGTCACTTGTCAGTAAACTGACTGGTGTATCTCTCAACAGCACCCATGCCAATTATATACACCCAGCACATACCAGCATCAAACCTAACCCTCACTCATGTGGATCATCTGCATACTGTTTGCCGTTGATACATTCAAGAGAGGGAGTGCAATTATTCAGGAAAATGGCTTTTAAGCAAATTCACCCAGATGATAATCCCAGTTCAATCAATCATAGCAAGTGGTGGATGGAACTAAATAGATTTGGACCAGCCAATGCCAAATTCAAAAGCATCTCCAACTGGAAGTTCCTATACTAAAACTGAGCACCATGATTTCTCATGGTTCTTATGAGGAGAGGTTGAGTAGACTGGGACTGTACTCGTTGGAATTTAGAAGGATGAGGGGGGATCTTATAGAAACATTTAAAATTATGAAGGGAATAGATAGGATAGATGTGGGCAGGTTGTTTCCACTGGCGGGTGAAAGCAGAACTAGGGGACATAGCCTCAAAATAAGGGGAAGTAGATTTAGGACTGAGTTTAGGAGGAACTTCTTCACCCAAAGGGTTGTGAATCTATGGAATTCCTTGCCCAGTGAAGCAGTTGAGGCTCCTTCATTACATGTTTTTAAGGTAAAGATAGATAGTTTTTTGAAGAATAAAGGGATTAAGGGTTATGGTGTTCGGGCCGGAAAGTGGAGCTGAGTCCACAAAAGATCAGCCATGATCTCATTGAATGGCGGAGCAGGCTCGAGGGGCCAGATGGCCTACTCCTGCTCCTAGTTCTTATGTTCTCAGCAAAAAGTGTACAGACATTAGGAGGGCCACATACTCAAGGATCTGCTGGCAGCTGCCATTACTCAGTTGGGTATTTGTAGACATTGACCCAAGTTATCAGTTAAGCTCTGGCCATAAAAGCTTTCACTTTTGCGGGTGGGGGTTTATTATTCTCATCTCTTTCAAAGGTCCGCACTCCAAACAAATCAGCCTAGGCCTACCTGTGACTGCACGTTAGCTCCAACTTGAGAACTCTGGTAAGAATCCCCATTCAGTGACTGCATGTTCATGAATAAGTCTCCAGAGTTTGGCATGTTAAAAGAACCAGAAGAACCTGGAAAGGAAAGAGTCAGGCACCTGAATCACGCACAGATCGCACACAGTACGCACTCCCCCTTGAGCCAAGCACAGAGTCAAGCTGAAAGTGCCAACAGGAAGGAGTTAGTTGAGACACAAAGCTGCATGCAGTCAAAATGACCAGATTTAAAATTTCTGCATGCTCACCATATCTGTTAAATAGTTACATGCAAGGGCTCACTTTGGTTCACTTATTCATTAACTTAAGTGATAGTAGGAAAAATAACTTTTCAGTTGAGAGCAATTAGTTTTTATTATTTTGACAGCACCGTTCCTCGTTTGAGGTGTACCTTGAAAAACATTTTTTAAGAGTCGAGACATCATGCAGAATTAGTAACTGGAGGAAAAGAATGAAGTGATCAGACAATGCCCCTGAACCATGCACCTCAGCACAAGATTGGCTCGAGTCCACCAATCCACTGCTATATGCAGGTTGTGGAGAACGTCACCGTGTTTGTGACAAGAAGCCTGATCCATGGCAAAACCCCCAAACCTGGATCAGCACATTCCCACTCGTTTCAGGAACCTTGCAACAAGCTTTTATGGTCTGTACATTATGAATGGTGCGCTTACTTTAATTTTTATCAAAGCTCCTGAATGTTTCATCCCAAAGGCTCACCCACTGAAGCTGGTGTACACGTATGCTTTTGCTTACAGTCTGTGCCCATAACTAAAAAGGAAGCAGGAATGGACCTTTCACCTCGGCTGTGAGCTATACTCAAAGTTAAGCACCTCAAATAGAACTGCTAGCCAGCGAAGCAAAGCTCGCTGATTACGCCCAAACTGTCCTATTTGAGCCGCACTAACTGAGAAAGGCTGGTCTGGTTGATTTAAGCCTATCCTTCAAGAAATACACACTTACAATGCCTGATGATCACTTTATTGTTCATGGTGCAGCAGATAGGGGAGGAGTTTACTAAACACCAAATAGGGTCCACAAGCCTAGACAATGATAACGCGCATGCAAGCTCCTGGTTTCAGGAGCTTTAGCAGTTTGGTACAGTTAGCTGTCAATGAAGCAGCAACACACTAGTATCTCCATATCTCCAATAAGTTCCCAAGAAGCAGATGTCGCACATCAGAAAAACTTACAAAAGTAGCATTATTGCCAATTCAAAGCCAACAACATTCTTGCATATTGGAGGAGATAAATGGCCTGCATCGGAGTTGAACATCATGCATCAGTTCCACACACAATGGCAACAGATGGGATTGATGAATGGAGCATTATAGTGTAGGACAAGATGGTTTGGAATTCCAAAACTGTTTGAAAGATAACCACGTACCCCCAATTTTCTATATTGCATTGGTGGTAGCAGTCATTGACATTTTCACCTTCCTGTTTAACCATCTAGGTGATCAAAATTAATGCGGCTGAAGCTTTCTATTTAATGAATGCTGCTGGAGATCTCGAAGATATGGACCATGCACCAGAAAACTGCTCTGGAGATGTGAGTTGCCCTAATCAATCCAGTAGTATATTTGATCATTCCAGTTGTGACATGGTGAATAAGCCCACAACACAATAGTGAAATGAAGCATACTTATTTCCTCCGTGGTGATAGCACAGTGGTTAGCACTGTTGCTTCATAACGCCAGGAACCCGGGTTCGATTCCCGGCTTGGGTCACTGACTGTGTAGAGTTTGCACGTTCTCCCCGTGTCTGCGTGGGTATCCCCCGGTTTCCTCCCACGTCCTGAAAGACGTGCTGTTAGGTAATGTGGACATTCTGAATTCTCCCTCATTGTCCCTGAACAGGCGCCTGAATGTGGTGACTAGGGAGGGGCTTTTCACAGTAACTTCATTGCAGTGTTAAGGAAATGTAAGCCTACTGTGACAATAAAGGTAATTATTATAAATAGGAGGAGTGGGCCATTTGGGCCTCCAAGCTGTTCCACCATTCAAGAAGATCATTGCTGATCTTCAAAGCCAATTCACTTTGCCTGCACTATCCACATATTGCTTAATTCCCTGAGTATCCAAAAAATCATTGACCTCTGTCTTCAACATACTCAACAGTTGAGCATGCACAGTTCTCTGAAAAGAAGTGAGAATACTCATTTTACTTAGCCTGATGATGTCCCTTTTTGCCTGCAATTGACACCCAACCTAGCACTAATCCTCAGTGTCCTGCTTGTGAAAGAAGCAACATTTGCCACACCGGTGCTCTGTTTCGTCCATGCTTGGCACATGGACACAATGAGCTATTAGTCCTAAAGCCATGGCACACTGAATATTATATCCAGGAGCCTGATTGGCTGGCCAGCGAGGGAAGCAACAGAATTGCTGCCATGAGTAAATGAGTAATATTGCAGGTATCCCCTGTGGTGGCCCAGAAGCAGTCAGTACCTCAAGAATAGAGGGCCACGGTCACCTTGTTAGCCACCTGCAGTCCCTTCCCTATGTTTAGGGATGGCTGTAAGTCTCCCTGAAGCATGGCTCTGTAACTGCCTTCCTTATAAACCTCATTGTGAGGGGGAGTGTTTCTCAGTCATTGTCCAGGTAGCTGTGCACAGACCTTTAGATGTGATGTGTGAAATAGCAATGTGTGTATATCAAGAACACTCTAGCTGCCTTCTCTGCTTATGCCTACCCTGCATCTCCTGGTAGAAACAGTTCCAGACCTCCGGTTGTTAAAAAGAAAACTCAACATGGTGTATAAAGTTACCAAGAACAATGAAAATGCAACAAAAGTACTGTCATGGGACTGTCCCTTTAAGAAATGTCTTTGTCTTATCACATGGCTTCAGTGATGTCATTGTGTGGGTGGAGCTGGGCTGTGGCTCTGAGAGTTTTACTTTCGCATTGGTTTTGGACTGCTTTGAACCGCACAGGTTGAAAAAAGTGTTTTTCTCTATCTTCATTTTAAAAGCTGTTCCAGCTATTTGGTAACTTAAAAGAGATAATTGCTTTTTGGAAGGAATTCAAATCTGAAGTTTGAAAATGGGAACAGAATATCAATAACAAGTGCAGTGAGAATGCAGTATATTGAAAAGGGGTTGCTGGTTTTACTTGGATTTTGTTATTGAATTGGAACAGTTAAAAGGGGGGGGGATTCATTCAGGGTTACACACAGATTACTGTAGCTGTGTGCGGTCTTTATGTTTATAATTGATAAAAATTCTTGCTGTGTGTGTTTATACAAATGTTAACTAAGTTCTTAGAATAAAGCTTGTTTATTTTGATTTAAACTGCCCAAGAAGACGGTTGAATAACACCTGAAAGGCAGACTCTTCCCTTTTCCTAGCCAAATTCACAAAACTTTATAGGTCAGGTGAACGCCAAAATATACTTTGGAGTTTTTTTAAACACAGGCCCATAACAGTACAACACAAAAGTTTAATTAAAACATTTCATGAGGATGAAGTGACTAAATACTGGAACTGCCATATTCTTAATTACAAGTAGTCCATCCATTGTATACGTTACACTGAAATAATTAATGTCATCTCCTTCATCTTGAACAATAGATCCCTGCACAAACTCAGAATCCAGTTTCACAACCACCGAGACAGAACACTTGAAACTGTAGCGATTGCCTAGATTCCAACTTGCAAAGAACAGGATATTCGGATCAGCATTGTATTTAATGAGTAGCTGGCAATGATGATGGAGTTCATATTTCTAATGTCATTTACTACCCAGTGTGCATGAGAAAATACAAAAACCCATGAAAGATCTGATTCTCAGCAACAAAGTTAGTGTTCGGGAAGATAACACTCTTCCCCAACAATATCTGGTATTGAAGATGATGCATTCCACATCAATATCTGGTATTGAAGATGCATTCCCCATCAATATCTGGTGTTGAAGAAGATGCATTCCCCATCAATATCTGGTGTTGAAGAAGATGCATTCCCCATCAATATCTGGTATTGAAGAAGATGCATTCCCCATCAATATCTGGTATTGAAGAAGATGTATTCCCCATCAATATCTGATATTGAAGATGCAGTCCCCATCAATATCTGGTGTTGAAGATGATGCATTCCCCATCAATATCTGGTATTGAAGATGCTGCATTCCCCATCAATATCTGGTATCGAAGATGCTGCATTCCCCATCAATATCTGGTGTTGAAGAAGATGCATTCCCCATCAATATCTGGTGTTGAAGATGATGCATTCCCCATCAATATCTGGTATTGAAGATGCATTCCCCATCAATATCTGGTATTGAGGAAGATGCATTCCCCATCAATATCTGGTATTGAAGAAGATGCATTCCCCATCAATATCTGGTGTTGAAGAAGATGCATTCCCCATCAATATCTGATGTTGAAGAAGATGCATTCCCCATCGATATCTGGTATTGAAGAAGATGCATTCACCACCAATATCTGGTATTGAAGAAGATGCATTCCCCATCAATATCTGGTGTTGAGGATGCATTCCCCATCAATATCTGATGTTGAAGAAGATGCATTCCCCATCAATATCTGATGTTGAAGAAGATGCATTCCCCATCAATATCTGGTATTGAAGATGATGCATTCCCCATCAATATCTGGTATTGAAGATGATACATTCTGCATCAATATCTGGTATTGAAAAAGATGCATTCCCCATCAATATCTGGTATTGAAGATGCATTACCCATCAACATCTGGTATTGAAAATGCATTCCCCATCAATATCTGGTATTGAAGATGATGCATTCCCCTTCAACATCTGGTATTGAAAAAGATGCATTCCCCATCAACATCTGGTGATGTAAAAGGTGCACTCCCCATCAATATCTGGTGTTGAAGAAGATCCATTCCCCATCAATATCTGGTATTGAAGAAGATGCAGTCCCCATCAATATCTGGTATTGAAGAAGATGCATTCCCCATCAATATCTGGTATTGAAGGTGCTTTCCCCATCAATATCTGGTATTGAAGGTGCATTCCCCATCAATATCTGGTATTGAAGGTGCATTCCCCATCAATATTCTGTATTGAAGGTGCACGGTAGCACAAGTGGATAGCACTGTGGATTCACAGCGCCAGGGTCCCATGTTCGATACCCCGCTGGGTCACTGTCTGTGTGAAGTCTGCACGTTCTCCACGTGTCTGCATGGGTTTCCTCCGGGTGCTCTGGTTTCCTCCCACAGTCCAAAGACGTGCAGGTTAGGTGGAGTGGCCATGCTAAATTGCCCTTAGTGACTAAAAAGATTAGGAGGGGATATTGGGTTATGGGGATAGGGTGGAAGTGAGGGCTTAAGTGGGTCGGTGCAGACTCGATGGGATGAATGGCCTCCTTCTGCACTGTATGTTCAATCAATCTGTCTATCAATATCTGGTGTTGAAGAAGATGCATTCCCCATCACTATCTGGCATTGAAGAACATGCATTCCCCATCAATATCTGGTCTTGAATAAGATGCATTCCCCATCAATATCTGGTATTGAAGACGCATTTCCCATCAATATCTGGTGTTGAAGATGCTGCATTCCCCATCAATATCTGGTATTGAAGATGATGCATTCCCCATCAATATCTGGTATTGAAGAAAATGCGTTCCCATCAATATCTGGTGTTGAAGATGATGCATTCCCATCAATATCTGGTGTTGAAGAAGATGCATTCCCTATTAATATCTGGTCTTGAATAAGATGCATTCCCCATCAATATCTGGTATTGAAAACGCATTTCCCATCAATATCTGGTGTTGAAGATGCTGCATTCCCATCAATATCTGGTGTTGAAGAAGATGCATTCCCTATTAATATCTGATGTTGGGGAAGATGGATTCCCCATCAATATCTGTTATTGAAGTTGCATTCCCCATCAACATCTGGTGTTGTAAAAGGTGCACTCCCCATCAATATCTGGTATTGAAGATGATGCATTCACCATCAACATCTGGTGTTGTAAAAGGTGCATTCCCCATCAATATCTGGTATTGAAGATGATGCATTCACCATCAATATCTGGTGTTGAAGAAGATGCATTCCCCATCAATATCTGGTATTGAAGAAGATGCATTCACCACCAATATCTGGTATTGAAGGAGGTGCATTCCCCATCAATATCTGGTATTGAAGGAGGTGCATTCCCCATCAATATCTGGTATTGAAGAAGATGCATTCCCCATCAATATCTGGTATTGAAGGAGGTGCATTCCCCATCAATATCTGGTATTGAAGAAGATGCATTCCCCATCAATATCTGGTATTGAAGGTGCACGGTAGCACAAGTGGATAGCACTGTGGATTCACAGCGCCAGGGTCCCATGTTCGATACCCCGCTGGGTCACTGCCTGTGTGAAGTCTGCATGTTCTCCACGTGTCTGCATGGGTTTCCTCCGGGTGCTCTGGTTTCCTCCCACAGTCCAAAGACGTGCAGGTTAGGTGGAGTGGCCATGCTAAATTGCCCTTAGTGACTAAAAAGATTAGGAGGGGATATTGGGTTATGGGGATAGGGTGGAAGTGAGGGCTTAAGTGGGTCGGTGCAGACTCGATGGGCCGGATGGTCTCCTTCTGCACTGTATGTTCTATCTATCTATCAATATCTAAACAGGGGCTGTTTAGCACAGGGCTAAATCGCTGGCTTTGAAAGCAGACCGAGGCAGGCCAGCAGCAGGGTTCGATTCCCGTAACAGCCTCCCCAAACAGGCGCCGGAATGTGGCAACTAGGGGTTTTTCACAGTAACTTCATTTGAAGCCTACTTGTGACAATAAGCAATTTTCATTTCACTTTTTGAATATCTGGTGTTGAAGACGATACATTCCCCATCAATATCTGGTATTGAAGAAGATGCATTCACCATCAATATTTAGTATTGAAGAAGATGCATTCCCCATCAATATCTGGTATTGAAGAAGATGCATTCCCCATCAACATCTGGTATTGAAGAAGATGCATTCCCCATCAATATCTGGTATTGAGGAAGATGCATTCCCCATCAATATCTGGTATTGAAGAAGATGCATTCCCCATCAATATCTGGTATTGAAGAAGATGCATTCCCCATCAATATCTGGTATTGAAGAAGATGCATTCCCCATCAATATCTGGTATTGAAGAAGATGCATTCCCCATCAATATCTGGTATTGAAGAAGATGCATTCCCCATCAATATCTGGTATTAAAGAAGATGCATTCCCCATCAATATCTGGTGTCACGCCCTTTTTATTTATAAATTTAGAGTACCCAATTCATTTTTTCCAATTAAGGGGCAATTTAGCGTGTCCAATCCACTGATTCTGCACATTTTTGGGCTGTGGAGGCGAAACCCTTGCAAACACGTGGAGTGTGTGCAAACTCCACACGGACAGTGACCCAGAGCCGGGATCTGGTGTCACACCTGACCAAATTAAACACTGCCGACTCAGTAAGAGACAAGAGTGAAAATGAAACCCCAGTTGGACCAACGGCAAAAGGCAACAGTTCCGCATTCCTGTGAGGTGCATGGTTTTTTATTGCTGGGCAAAATAAAAATATTGATGTGCTGAACAGTATATGAAGCGTTGTGCAGATGTCATGCACTATGTTGTAACTTCTGGCTGCATTCCTCAGGAGAGGCATTATCTGGGGCAGATGTACCAAAGAGTACACACAGCAAGGGCCAACTTGGGGGATCTAAAATATGTCCTGCCTCCACTGTCATGTTGTTAAGACATTATTTGAATTGTGTGATAAAATCTTGAATACAGTGCACGGCTGGGTAAACTTATATCCAATTCAACTATTTGGTACATTCTGGAAGTTTGTGGGGTAGGGGTGGCAGGGATGGCTTTAGTTTCTGCTTCCTACCCCTCTCCGACAATACAACAATTACCATATTACTTGTTATATCATGGCACTGATTTCACAGATTACTGAACTAAATTTTGTACTTAATTTTCCTTTCAAAGCCAATTCAGTCACAAGTTTAAGAGATGATTGCACTCGTTCCAAGGCAGTTCTCAGATAGAAAATCGCCTCAACGTTCCCTTGCACTGCCCGGCCCAATTACCTCCCTTCTACCAGTCATTGAGTCAGTGGGAAAGGCTTCAAGGTCACCTCTAAATTTGAGTTTCAAAGTGAAATCAGAAATCAAAACAAAACAAAAACATACTCTGACTCAGAGGAATGCATACTTCATGTGCTTGACTTTACATGAACACGTGGTGACTCTATTTTTATACTGACCAGGCTTGTCGGTGTACATGATCATTTGTGGTCACCAGGCAGTGTAATGAATAAACTCATTTCATAACCAGAAATTAAGCTAATGGCTTAATTTATAACAACTTTATTTCTGTGCCCTCTACTGTGCGGGACAAAAATAGCATACCAATCAAATCGGGAGCTGTGGATTAAGCAAATATCATTTTTCTTTAAATAAATTTCAAGTGCCCAATTCGTTTTTTTCCAATTAAGGGGCAATTTGGCATGGTCAATCCACCGACCCTGCACATCTTTAGGCTGTGGGGGTGAGACCCACGCAGACAATGGAAAATGTGCAAACTCCACACGGACAGTGACCCGGGGCCGGGATCGAATCCGGATCCTCGACGTCTTGAGGCAGCAATGCTAATCACTGCGCCACCGTAAGCAAGTATAAATGTACTCATGAGTTACACATAGTACGAGCCCAAACATCTTCACAATACCACACAATGAGTTCTTTTGTAAGCTTCGATTGGAAAATATTATTTTAAATGTACTTTTGAGGGGGGCGGTGGGGGGCAATCGTAGCTCTCAAGGTAGCGGTTAGGTTAGGTGCATTGGCCATGCTAAATTACTGCTTAGTGTCCAAAGAAGTGCAAATTAGTTGGATTGGCTATGATCAATGTGCCAGGTTACGGGGATAGGGCAGGGGAATGGGCCTAGATAGAGTGCTCTTTTAGAGGGTCGGTGCAGACTCGATGGGCCCAATGGCCTCCTTCTATACTGTCAGAATTCTATTTTCTGGATTGTCAAGAGCTTTAATGTGGGGTAAATATCGGCTATTCTGTCGACCATTTCAGCAGATACCTCGAGGAACATTGCTATCATTTGCAATGGTGTGCCACTGGACAGATGAAGAAGATCAGTCTGCAAATTCTGATGACACCAACATTACGGCATGTTATGAGGTATACGACATGTGAGAGAAGCCAACCAATCGCCGAATTTAACAAGCAAATAATTTCATTGAGATCATGAATAACGTGACTCAAAAAACGAACAGGATTTAATTAGAATTACGCACTTTAATTAATGCTTACTTCCCAATATAACTGTCCTTCAACAACAAATAAGATAATTTGAAATGTGACACTCCATTTGAATGACATTCTTAGAACAAATGGTATTTTTTCTTGTAACTGAACGTTGGAATATATCAGCAGCTGATTCCACAAACAGCACTCTGCCTCTCTGCGTGTATACATGCAAGACTCAGGGAGGCTTACCTGAATTGGGCGTGGACGGGGAATTTGCCTGACTCCCTTGATGGGCCACTACAGTTGTGGCGTCTGCCGCTGTTTTGGCCGCATAAAGGTTGGCCTCCTCCTGGAATTTGCCGATGTTTTTCTTATACCTTATTCGCTTATTACCAAACCAATTCGACACCTGTTGTTTGAAAGATGAGGTAAATTAATGAAAGACATTCGATTAATCAAATTAAAGGCAGAGCAAATTAGCAGGTAGCGCAACCCCAGATCTTACAATGAGAAGGAGGAGCTCTCCAAGATGGGGACAAAAGGGCAGTCTTCACGTGCTTTCGCCCTGTCACAGATTATTTTGTTTTGGTTTTGGTAACAGTAAGGATTGAATTTACGCAACTTCATTCCAAATTACACCTGCGTGGACAGAAGGAGATCAGATATAAAGAGCAGAGTGACAGAAGTGAAATTCTGAAGCCATTTTGGGAAGTAAGCAAAGGCCCAAATAAAAGGATATTGAGATTTGAGCAGGGTGAAAACGAATGTGCAAAGTTTAGTTCCCAATAGGGGATCTGAAGTGGCTGTGGAGGGGATAAGGACAAGGTGCAGTGCAGAGAAATAATCAACATTGCAAGACCTGCTTAAATGCAATAAATGTGTAATTGTCGTGCAAGTAGGGTGGAGACATCCATCAAGTTTCTCATGGGACCCACTGTCCAACTTATTTAATGAGGCTCAACTTGGTACTAGATTCAAATAGATATCCAAATTCAAATAACAGAAAAACAAATCTTGCCGTTATATAGCACTTTTGAATCAATAAGTTATGGGACCCAGAGAGTCGAGTACAAAATCAAAGCTATCACTGCAGTATAGTTCTGTGGGACTTCTACATGGTACATACAATGCTTCAGGTGAGATATAAACCAAGGTCCCATCTAACTATTAAGAAAATCTGGGCCGTTTTCTTGGTGACCTCGTCTGTATTTATCCCTCAACCAATATCACTTACCAAATATCTGTTCATTTACCTAATTTTTGCTTGTGGGATATTCCTGCGTGCAAATTGGCTGTTATATTTCCTTATGTTGCAGCAGGGACCACACTTCAGAAAAGTAATTCATGGCTGTAAAATGTTTTAAGATATCTTGAGAACATCAAAGGCAGTTTTTATCAATACCAATTATATATTATGACTGTGAACTGAATTTAGGGGGTTTAATTTCAAAGGTTGCAGATGACACAAGGCTTGGAAATGTAATAATCTTTAATAATAATCTTTATTGTCACAAGTAGGCTTACAATAACACAGCAATGAAGTTGCCGGGAAAAGTACCTGGTTACCACACTCTGGCGCCTGTTCGGGTACACAGAGGGAGAATTCAGAATGCCCAATTCACCGAACAGCACGTCTTTCAGGACTTGCGGGAGGAAACCGGAGCACCCGGATGAAACCCACGCAGACACGGGGAGAACGTGCAGACTCCGCACAGACAATGGCCCAAGCTTGGAATCGAACCTGGGACCCTGGCGCTGTGAAGCAATAGTGCTAACCACTATGCTGCCCATGTAGTCAATTGAGGAGGATAATAACAATTTTCAGCTGGTATTGGCTGGTGAAATGAGCAGATGCATGACAGATGACATTTCATGCACTGTAGTGTCATTTTAAGAGTTAAAATTGAGAGGCAATCTAAACTAAATGGTACAATCATGAAGTGTGTGCATGAAAATAGACTTTGAATACACAAAAGTGATAGGACAAGTTGATAATGCTGTTGAAAAAGAATCTGAGATAACCAAAATATGCCAGGCTGTGCTATATCGTCAAAAATCTTAGGCCTCGGCTAGATTATTGTATTATATGCTGGACACCACACTTTAGAAACAATGTCAAAGACTTGAAGTTCATGCAGAAGTGGTTCACTGGCTAGGTGCCAGGCATGAGGAACATCTAATAGATGGGTAGACTAGAGAATCTGGGGTAATTCCCCTTAAAGCAGAGCGGTTTAAGAGATATTTAACTGAGGTGTTCCAAATTATACCAGATTTTGATAGCATCACTGGGGAGAAACTAACTTTCATTGGCTGGAGGATCTGACCTCAGATTTAAAGTAAAAAAACGGCAGGGGAGAGGAGAATTGTTTGCACTCAGTGAATTGTTATCATAGGAAATGTACAGCCTGAATAAGCAGGGTAATAAGCAGCAACTTTTTAAAAGGGAATTGGGTCTGAAGTATAAAAGGAAAAAAATTGGAGGAGGTATGGGGAAGGAGCTAGGATGTGATTAAATGGTAATTAGAGAGCTGCATATGTACAATGGGCTGAATGGTCCTTTTCTGTGCCATGTGAGTCTATCTGAATTCATATTCTTTCTTTCTTCCTTATTTAATGAGGTGCAAACTCTTAAAATTATTTGTTTACCTGCCCTCCTGAAAATTGAGAGAAAAAGGAATCTGCATTTAGAAAGTGCCTTTTATAACCACAGGGCACACCATTCACACCAATGAAGTACTTGCACCGTACTTTTTGTACTAAACCCAGTTTACAGTCTGTGCTCTGTAATCCAGCAAAGTCCAACCTTTATGGATGACACTCCTGATTGTATCCAGTTCTCAATACTATCCAGATTAACTCCATCAGCAATCCAGCTGCACACACATTGGTTGATCCTCCTGTCTCTCGCTGGACTTCATTTATAGTACTGTTTATTGCTACCTGTATCCCCTCTTATTGATAAACTCTATAGAAAAGTACAAGTAGATCCCACTGATCACGTTAATCACCGTTTGCGGTTTGCTCATTCATTGTCATTGTCCACTCATTTCACTTAAACTATTACCAGTAGCATAGCCCTCACCTTCTCTCCTTTACAGAAGAAGCTGCCTTCTAACAGATGGTACCGTACTTAAGGTTTTTACAAGTGACATATCATAAAACTCTGAAATCTCTAACAATGTTTTTCCCAGATTCCTAGAGTAAATTTCAGTCGCAAAGCTGCAATAAAATGAATGCTGGTCTCAGCAGCTATCGATTTGCCAGTTTCCAAGAGTTTCTTTTGTATGGTTTGTGTGCGCAACAGCACTGTGGAAGGTGAAATTTACAAAGATAGATGTACTAATCTTTGTTCTCTGCAGTCATTATGTTTCATCCTATCGCTGAGTACGCTGATCTGGAAAATATAAACTTAAGCGTGTCTCCTTACAAGACACATGCAAAGGGCAGAGATGATTTTAACTTGACCAGTTAACATTCATTTTACTGACCAGTAAATGGAATCTGACCTTCAGAAGGAGGGCTTTAAAAATGTTTTCTTTCAATTGTCCTTATTGTAAGCGAACAAGTTGCATTTTCAGTCTTAGCAAATTCAATAGAACGACAGCTTTTAGTATGGAAATATAGTGATTTAGTGTAGTGAAATACCAAAAATATTTATTTTATTTAAACAACTGGTTTTAAAGAAAATTATGTTGTGGACTTGTACAGTAAATATGAATATACTGTAGACTAAAGGGCGTTTTAAACAGCTCACCATATTTCTGCCAATTTGTACATACATGGCATTAAATCCCAATTCCCGTCTACAAACCTTTGTTTCCTTTGTCACAATTTTCTGTTACCATTTTGCAATTGCTGTGTCAATATTTCCCAATTCATTTTTTCTTCAACGGTCATGATGTAGTGTAGGCTCTAGCTATGATTATGCACTTTTTGAGATGGATTTGAGGTCTTCCAGCTCTGCCATGGAATACTGGAGCTCAGGGGAAGGCTGGTTCTATTGTGCTTACAGCAACATAAGAATTTACAGTGCAGAAGGAGGCCACGAGTCTGCACCGGCGCTTTCGAAAGAGCCCAAGCCCACACCTCGACCCTATTCCCATAACCCCACCCAACCTTTTTGGACACTAAGGGCAATTTAGTATGGCCACTCCACCTGACCTGCACATCATTCGACCGTGGGAGGAAACCGGAGCACCCGGAGGAAACCCCGCAGGCACGGGGAGAACGTGCAGACTCCGCACCGACAGTGACCCAAGCCGGGAATTGAACCTGGGACCCCAATGCTGTGAAGCAACTGTGCTCACCACTATGCTACCATGTTGCCCGTGTCATGGTCTTGCAAGTAAATAAAACCCGGGGTTGACCAATTGACTGTGTAGCCACCTGGGTTGGCCACTTCCCAACTTAAAATGGAGATTCGCTAAGATCGCAGGGAAAAATGGTCAGGTATAGGGAAGCAAGCAGAATGCAAAATCTCCTGTATATTAGAATTTGCAGAAAACCAGACAGCACTGAAACTGACGACCATCTGCATATTGATGAGCGATCCCCGGGAGCAATTAGCAACAGTTAAGATAATCAAAACCAAGCCAGACTCCTCGGCGCCAGCGGGAGCCAAAACAAAAGAAGCCAACAGACATTTAGGAACCGCCCAGCGATCAGGGAACAGCCCCAGTATTGGGGAAATCAAACCAGTTGATTGGGAACATGGTCCAATCAATTGGAACCAGGTACAGGGAACCGCCCAAAAGGGCGCGAAGCCCCTGGGGAAAGTAGAGTCCCCAAGTTCAATTCGTCCTTTAGAATTAGAATTAGAACAGTACAGCACAGAACAGGCCCTTCGGCCCTCGATGTTGTGCCGAGCAATGATCACCCTACTTAAACCCACGTAACCCGTATACCCGTAACCCAACAATCCCCCCCATTAACCTTACACTACGGGCAATTTAGCATGGCCAATCCACCTAACCCGCACATCTTTGGACTGTGGGAGGAAACCGGAGCACCCGGAGGAAACCCACGCACACACGGGGAGGACATGCAGACTCCACACAGACAGTGACCCAGCCGGGAATCGAACCTGGGACCCTGGAGCTGTGAAGCATTGATGCTAACCACTATGCTACCGTGAGGCCCTTCTTGGCAGAGTCTCTCAGCAGCTCGAAACAACTCCTGACCGTGACCTGCCTAGCAGCTGCACCAACAAGTAAGTGTCCAGTCAACGCACGCTACGAGATAGGTGCTCCTAACCCTTAGTCCATACCAGCTGGAAGCCTGCAGACTCAGGGTCGAACGAAAGGCCATTTGTTCCCTTGATCTAGTGGGTCCCTCTTCCAAAGCTAAGTATTGGCCTGTTAGTGTTAGAAATAGTCTAGTTCTGTAGTATTTTATGCATGAGTAGCGATTGACTGTGTATATAATAAATGTGTTTTGATTTGAACCTTACTAACTGGTGTATTGAGTTATTGATCAGCACTTGAACTTGAACCTTGTGGTGGTATTATAAAGATACAAGGCAACTCTAGAGCAAGGTGATTAAACAGAGCAATTAAGTGTAAAGCACACTTAGCAAAACGAGCAACAACTGCAGGCAATGCTATAGACAAATTGTAGTAAGCGCACATTTTCTGAAACCATATTCCTTCTGAGGCACACACTTTGAAAAGATTCTTAAATCAGCAAATTGGCAAGAGAATCTAAATAGAGATCTACCCTGCAGAGACCAGCGGCAATCCTATCAAGAGAAGAGGTCTCATATTATTTCTCTATGATAAAAGAAATATGTGTGCGCTAATAGAGGGAGGCAACCTTTGTGGCCCAATCTTTAATGTTAAGAAAACGTTCCTTGCTCGTGAAGGAAATACAAGGTGCAGCACTTCTGCTCAGATGGTTGGTATCTATTCTGAAGCAGGATGACAATTCTAAATTCTGTCTCATAGGCCAGTGTGCTAGTTTATTACAATCAAAATATTGTGCCCCACGTATCAAGACAGAGGTAGTCTCCCCAAATGAGAATCTGAGAGGCAGGTGTATTAAAGTTGATTCAATGTGAATTTCTGCTAAATTCTGTTCTCATAAAGGGACAAATCTGTTTCAGACCCTGTACCCTGCTCATTGAAAGGCCAAAGGAGCCGCTCTTATTTTAGTTGTTAGCTGCCCTGGTGCAAATGGAAGGCATTCCCCAGTTCTGTTTTTTCTTAATTTTCCAGTCCACAAAAGCTGACTTCTGTGCAAATTACTGCTAAAGAGGTGCATCCACTAATCTAATATTGTTCCAAGTTAAGTACTTAGTTGAAAACAAATAAAAGGTCATACTTGGCCCCCAATACAAATTTAAGAATTTGGTCTAGTTGTCTGAATGCCAGCATTTTTTCATTCACACGATAACCTTCCCCCTGATTTACTTTACCTCCTCACATCCTCTCGGGTATCATACAAGTCTCGCTTTGTTGCTCTTCACTGGTCAAAACAGCCAGGTTTTTTTGAACAAACCATAAAGATCCAAGCAGACCTGTCTCTTGACAACCCAAGAGGGCCGACCATATTAGTCATGTAATTTTGTTATTCAATCATGCAACAGATTGAAAAATACTCCTTGGAGTCTGCAACATCTGGCACTGACTGCCAGACTATTGAAAGATCCAGGCCCATTAGCCACTGTGTCATTCCATTACTTACTATGTCCTGTAAAATACAAAATTGAATGTTTTCACTATTTACTATTCCTAACAATCCAGTCACCGTGCCCAAGCTGGGCAATAATGGATCCTCGAACAGATACTCCCAGTACCAGCGTGTAATTTTCAGCTGTATGATAAGTGGAATGGAAACAAGAAACAAGAATAAAGAGAATGCAAAATTTACCACCAAGTTTAATATAGGAGTGATTCTGTTCTTTTGTACAAGACAGCCGAGTTGACTCTCAGTCAAAAACTGCTCAGAGCAAAGCTAGATAACAAATGAGGTAGGAGCCAGAGGCAAACTAAAAGAAAGAGTTTACATAAATGCAAGCGCAAGTGGAAATTCAGTGAACTGGGAAAGCCCCCCAAAAAAGGGGTACAATGAGAATAACATCAGGCGGAAAAAGGGAATACAAAAAAGAAATTTGCTGGAAATATCAAACTAAAAGCACATATTCTCATAACTCCCCTCCAAGTCTCTTATCTATTCGGGGCAGCAGGGTAGCATGGTGGTTAGCATAAATGCTTCACAGCTCCAGGGTCCCAGGTTCGATTCCCGGCTGGGTCACTGTCTGTGTGGAGTCTGCACGTCCTCCCCCTGTGTGTGTGGGTTTCCTCCGGGTGCTCCGGTTTCCTCCCACAGTCCAAAGATGTGCGGGTTAGGTGGATTGGCCATGCTAAATTGCCCGTAGTGTCCTAATAAAAGTAAGGTTAAGGGGGGGGGGTTGTTGGGTTACGGGTCTAGGGTGGATACGTGGGTTTGAGTAGGGTGATCATGGCTCGGCACAACATTGAGGGCCGAAGGGCCTGTTCTGTGCTGTACTGGTCTATGTCTGTGTTCTAAGTCACTCACCACCCTGACTTGGAAATATATCGGCCATTCCTTCATTGTCGCTAACTCCCTCCCAGACTCCAGCGATTCAAGAAGGCAACTCATCACCATCTTCACAAGGGCAATTAGGGATGGGTAATAAATGTTGGCCTAGCCAGCGACGCCCACATCCCAAAAATGAATTTTAAACCAATTAAGAGGAAGAGTGAGGTAAATAAAATATAATAGATAAGAAAAAATAGCAGACTTGATAAATAAATACTTTAAAGAAAAAAAATTATCTACGGGTCCAGCCGTTATCTTTTCGTGATGGATGAACAGGACAAAATAACAGAGGTACAAAGAAATCCTAAAATAAGTCAAGGAGAGTATTTACTATAAACTTAGAAAAAGGCAGTTGAGAAAACAATGACATTTATGATAGGCTTAACTTTAGAATTTAAAATAAGTGAAAGTGAGGGATGGTGAGGAAGTTGTCTATTCATTAGTCGTAATTTTCCAAAGCCCTTCAAGTTTCAGGAATTTAGGTTGCAAAGTTAAAAATCATACTGGTTTATTTCATATGGGAGGGAGGCAGAATTCAGGTATCTACTGATCTGCCACTTCATCATCATTTTTTATTGGAACCTACAATCAGGGACAACACAACTTGGAGAAACATCAATCATTTAAAGAAAGTCAGCATAGACTGTTTTCAGGTAGATCGAATACGACTAATCACGTTGAATGTTTTGAGGACAGGGTTAGGGGTGCGTCTTTGGATATTGTCTTTATGGGCTTTCAGTTGATAAAATTCGACACGAGATTATGAGCAAAAACAAAAACGCACGGAATTGAATGTAACTTTGGAGTATGGTTTGGCAATTGGTTAGGAGACGGAGACTAGGGGATAAAGGGACTGTCCTCTGCTTAGCAAAATGTGACACATGGTTTTCTGCTGGGATCTATAGTAGGGCCTCAGATTACTGTCATGCTTGATGAAGAAACAGAGTGCACATGCAAGTCTGCACATGTCCTTTGTCATGTGAGAGTACCTTTAAGAAATGGGTATTTACAAATGGGTGTGTATATAAATACTGTAGTGAGAGTACCTTTAAGAAATGGGTATTTACAAATGGGTGTGTATATAAATACTGTAGTGAGAGTACCTTTAAGAAATGGGTGTTTATAAATGGGTATGTATATAAATATCTAGTGAGAGTACCTTTAATAAATGGGTGTTTACCACTGCAGTGATGTCAGAGAGTGGGTGGAGCTGGGCTGTCTGTCAGCTTTTTACTTTTGTTTTAGGCTGTTTGCTGCAGGGTGTGTTTTAGTTTAGTTTTCAGAGCTGGATAGCTGCATTCACATCCAGAAGGTGTATGCATCTCTCTCTGTAATCTAAAGACTGTAAATCTATCCTGGTGATTAGTGACTTTAACCTGATGTGCCTGTGGTAAACGGTGTTTTTAGGTCTTATGGATGTTAAAAGGAAAGCTTAAAAGGATTACTTAGTTTTGTATTCTTTGGGGGTTGTATTTGAATTAATGGTTGCTAAAATGTTCAGTATGTTTCAAAAAGGTTAACTTGAGTTCATAGAATAAACATTGTTTTGCTTTAAAAATTACTTTTCCATTTCTGCTCTACCACACCTGTAGAGTGGGCCGTGTGCTCCCCATACCACAATCTATTAAACATTGTGGGTCAGGTGAACTTCATGATACACTTTGGGGTTCTCTAAACTCTGGCCCATAACAAATTGGGGGCTCGAGGGGGATAAAAGTCTATCTTAAGTGGGGCGTGTGTTGTGGACAATGGCTCTTTCAGAGGCTTAGAAGTTTTGGTGGTGGAGACGGTCACATGCAGTACCTTACGGACAGAGACTAAAAGCAGACTTAGATTTGGCAAAAACATTGCAAGTAACATTACCTAACAAAATGCGATAAAAATGAGGTAATTATGGCGGTGGCTCAGCATTTAAAGTTGCCCAAGTTACAGTTTGACTCATTGGAAATAGCAAAAATTCAGTTACAACTTTAACAAATGGAACATGAGAAAGAATTAAAGCAGCTTGAATACCAAAGAGTAAGAGAGGAAAAAGAAAAAGAAAGGGAGATACACATCAGGGAAAAAGATAAAGGACGGAATTCTCCGCTCCCCACATGGCATGGGAGAATCGTAGGAGGGCCTCCCTCCCAACATTTTTTCCACCCCCCCTGGCGCCCCCGCGATTCTCCCCCCCCCCTCGGAAAAATCGGCGCTCGCCGTTTTTCACAGCGAATGGCGATTCTCGGAGCCCGATGGGCCGAGCGGCCGGCCCTTCACGCCCATTTCACCATGGCAGCAACTACACCTGGTCGCTGCATTTGTGAAACGGGCGCCGGATGCCCGTTTGGGGCATCCAGGGGCCCGATTTGGACGGGAGCACCGCGACTGTGCTCCGGAGGGGACAGGCCCGCAATCAGTGCCCACCGATCGTCGGGCCTCCGTCCAAAACGGACGCACTCTTTCCCCTCTGCCGCCCGGCAAGATCAAGCCGCCACATCTTGCCGGGCAGCGGTGGAGAAAGACGGCACCGTGCATGCGCGGGTTTCGCGTCATCTGTGCGCTGATGAACAAGCGTCGTTCGGGCGGCTGGGAACGATGGGGGCCTGCTCCTAACCCCCCGGGTGGGGGTGAATTAGGTGCGGGGAGCAGGCCCCCAGGCCATTGTGAACCTCGGCCGAGTTCACGACGGCCTCCGCGATTTTTGGAGCCGGCGGAGAATACCGCCCAAAGAGAGAGAGTTTGAACTTCAGAAAATGGCCATGAAACATGGCAGTCAGTAAAAATTGGCAGACATAAAAGGAAATGTACAGTTGGATGATAGTGATGAGGATAGCCAGAAAGAGCTTGGTGGGGATCTATTTAAATATATCTAAGCACTGCCAAGGTTTGACGAGAAGGAAGTAGAAGCCTTTTTCATTTCATTTGAGAAGTTAGCTAAACAAATGAAATGCCCACAGGAATGTGGGTATTACTGATTCAAACAAAGCTGATAGGTAGGGCTAGTGAAGTGTTTGCATCACCGGAGGAGGTATCTGGGTCGTATGAGGAGGTGAAAAAATCCATCTTGTGTGCACATGAATAGTGTCTGAAGCCTACAGACAAAGGTTTAGAAATTTAGGAAAAAATTTGGTCAAACATACATGGAGTTTGAAAGGATCAAACAGAGTAATTTTGATAGGTGGATAAGAACTTTGAAAATAGACAAAACATATGAAGCACTCAGAGAAATTATACTTTGGAGGAGTTTAAAAATTCAATTCCTGATGTAGTGAGAACTCATGTGGAAGAGCAGAGGGTTAAAACTGTGAGATTAGCAGAAGAAATGGTAGATGATTATGAATTAGTTCATAAATCAAATCTTGGTTTCTTACATCAGTTTAAGCCTGTGAGGGATAAAAACTGGGGACATGAGAAATACTCAAGTGGTAAAGGTAAAGGTGATCTGATGGGAGATAATAAGGAGAGTTTACCTCAGATGAAAAAAGAAATCCAGGAGGGTGGAAGAGACATGAAAAGTTTCAAATGTTTTCATTATAATAAACTAGGCCATGTAAAGTCACAATGTTGGTGATTGAAGAAAAGCACTGGGAAGGCTGATAGGTAAAACAGGATAAGCCAGTGGGATTTGTTGGAGTGGTAAATGAAAGCTCAAGGGAAGCGAAGGGCGTGCAAAAGATTGTACAGCCTGATCAAGAGGTGATTGATAAGAAGGTGCCAGATCTGTTGAAAGAATTTACTTGTGTGGGTAAAGTTTACTCATGTGTATCAGGAAGAACAGGTAAAGAAGTCACAATTTTAAGAGATACGGGAGCTAGTCAATCTTTAATGGTAAGAGATGAGGGGGCAGCATGGTAGCAAGCATAAATGTTTCACAGCTCCAGGGTCCCAGGTTCGATTCCCGGCTGGGTCACTGTCTGTGCGGAGTCTGCACGTCCTCCCCGTGTGTGCGTGGGTTTCCTCCGGGTGTTCCGGTTTCCTCCCACAGTCCAAAGATGTGCGGGTTAGGTGGATTGGCCATGCTAAATTGCCCGTAGTGTCTTAAAAAAAGTAAGTTAAGGGGGTGTTATTGGGTTCCGGGTAAAAGGGGGGATACGTGGGTTTGAGTAGGGTGATCATTGCTCGGCACAACATCGAGGGCCGAAGGGCCTGTTCTGTGCTGTACTGTTCTATGTTCTATGAGGAGTTGTGTAGTTTGGGAAGAATACTGCCAGAAAAGGTGGTAATATGTGGAATTCAGGGTGAGAGGAGTAGTTTTCAATTATATAAAGTAAGATTCGAAAGTCCAGTGAAGAGTGGTGAAGTGGTAGGAGTAATAGAGAAATTATCCTGTCCAAGAATACAATTGATCTTGGGTAATGATATAACTGGATCGCAGGTGGGAGTGATGCCTACTGTGGTTGATAAGCCAGTGGAAAATCAGTCAACTGAAGGGTTGAAGGACAAATATCCTGGGATTTTTCCGGATTGTGTAGTAACAAGGTCACAAAGTCACAGGTTAAGACAAGAGGAGAAATCAAAGAGTGAAGCTGACGTTGAAGTGCAATTGGCAGAAACAATTTTTCATCAGATGGTTGAAAAAGAACAAGAACAGGTGGAGGATGAGGTGGATATTTTTAGTTCAGGAAAATTGGCAGAGTTACAACAAAATGATGTAGAAATAAAATGAATGTATCAGAAAGCATACACGGAAGAGGAATCTGAGTGTATACCAGAGTGTTATTACCATAAAAGTGATGTCTTGATGAGAAAATGGAGACCTTTACACATGCAGGCGGATGAAAAGTGGGCAGAAGTTCATCAAGTAGTATTGCCAGTAGGGTATAGAAAGGAGGTGTGGCGAGTTGCACATGAGGTGCCAGTGGGAGGTTGTTTGGGAATAAGGAAAACTCAAACTAAAATCCAGAAACATTTTCATCGGCCTGGACTACATAAAGATGTAGTTACATTTTGTCAATCATGTCACACATGTCAAGTGATAGGGAAATCTCAAGCAGTGATAAAACCAGCGCCCTTAATACCCATTCCAGCATTTGATGAACCTTTTACAAGGGTCCTAATTGATTGCATAGGTCTACTTCCTAAAACAAAAAGTGGGAATCAATATCTTTTGACGATAATGGATGTCTCTATTAGGTTTCCAGAGGTCACTCCAGTACGTAATATTAGAGCTAAAAAGATTGTGGAAGAAAGACTTAAATTCTTTACTAGATATTGACTACCCACAGAAATACAATCGGATCAAGGATCACATTTAACTCCAGGTTATTCAAAGATGTTATGGATAGTTTAGGAATAAAACTATTTAAATCAACTGCGTACCACCCAGAATGGCAGGGAGCGTTACAAAGGTGGCATCAGACATTAAAGACAATGTGAGGGCTTATTGTCACGTTTATCCAGAGGATTGGGATAAAGGAATTCCATTCGTATTGTTTGCGAATAGGGATGCACCGAATGAATCAACCAAATTTCGTCCTTTTGAACTAATTTTTGGTCATGAGGCAAGAGGACCACTTAAATTGATTAAGGAAAAATTGGTGAGTGAGAAATCGGAAATTACATTATTGGATTACGTGTCAAATTTTAGGGAACAATTAAATAGAGCAGGTGAATTGGCTAAACAACATTTAAAAGTTGCACAAAATGTGATGAAACGGGTAGTGGACAAGAAATCCAAAGTTCATAGTTTTGCCAGCGGAGATAAAGTTTTAGTGTGGTTACCAGTGGTAGGTGAGCCTTTAAAAGCTAGGTTTTATGGACCTTATCAGATTGAAAGGAAATTAAGTAAGGTGAAGATTATGTGGTAAAAACACCGGACAGAAGGAAGACTCACCGAGTGTGTCATGTGAATATGCTTAAAAGGTACTTTGAAAGGGAAGGAGAGAAAAAGGAGGTTTTAATGATTCTAACTCAAAGTGACAAACCAAATCCAGATGACTGTGAATTTGACATACCTCAAATTAAATTGGAAAATGAGGATGTTCTTAAATATTTGAATAAATTGTTGAGTTACCTTCCAGAGGAAAAACAAACTGACCTGAAAGAGTTATTGATATCACATGGGCAAGTTTGCAGAGATAAATTGCGAAGCACGACTATACATGATGTAGATGTGGGAAATGCTGTTCCATCAAACAACATCCATATAGACTTAACCCGTTAAAATTGGCACAGGTTAACAAAGAGATTGAGAGTATGCTTAAAAATGGCATAATTGAAGTGGGTTGCAGCCAATGGAGCTCACCCATAGTGATGGTACCAAAACCAAACGGTACCCAACGGTTGTGTGTGGACTATAGAAAGGTTAATGCAGTTACAAGAACGGACTCTTATCCTATCCCACGTTTGGAGGATTGCATTGAGAAAGTGGGACAATCAGCTTTTATTTCCAAACTGGATTTACTTAAAGGTTACTGGCAGGTACCTTTATCCGAAAGGGCGAAGGTGATTTCAGCTTTTGTGACTCCAGACGCTATATACCAATTTAAAGTTATGCAATTTGGCATGAACAATGCCCAAGCCACATTTCAACGGTTAACTAACAAACTCGTTTCAGGATTACCCAATTGTGCGGTATACATCGACGATCTGGTAATTATCAGCCGGACCTGGAAAGAACATTTAAAACATCTGATGGAGTTATTCGATCGACTTCAGGAGGCGGGTTTGGTGATAAACCTAGCCAAAAGTGAATTTGGAAAAGCCCAAGTCACTTTCCTTGAGGAGTTTCCTATACCTTCAAGACAAAGGGAAATAATGCAATTTCTTGGCATGAGTGGATTTGATCGAACATTTGTGCAAATGTTTTCCAGTATGATTGCTCCACTGATGGACTTGCTGAAGAAACGTCAAAAATTTCCTTGGACAACGGACTTTCAACAGGCATTTGCCTGCCTGAAATCTGTGATAACCAATGCTCCTGTGTTGCAAGGGACTCCGTGATCAGATTGAACTAAAGTATCTGACTTTAATGAGACATGCCGAGGCTTAGAGAAATGGATGGATCGTGCAGAGACCTTCTTGTTCAAAGAGACTGTCAATCGAGAAGGATTTCAATTGGACTAAGAAGAACAAGAATGGACTATATTGTTATATCTGTTTGCGTGTGTTGTTTTTTGAAAAAGTATATTTACTGTGTGCATTTCTTAAAGGAAGGCAAAAAGGTGAAAAATGAAACCATCTTGAAGTTGATCGTTTATTTTTCCTTTATTGGGGGAAGGCGTCATGTGAGAGTACCTTTAAGAAATGGGTGTTTGGGGCAGCACGGTAGCGCAGTGGGTTAGCCCTGATGCCTCACGGCGCCGAGGTCCTAGTTCGATCCCGGCTCTGGGTCACTGTCCGTGTGGAGTTTGTACGTTCTCCCAGTGTTTGTGTGGGTTTCACCCCCATAACCAAAAGATGTGCAGGCTAGGTGGATTGGCCAAGCTAAATTGCCCCTTAATTGGAAAAAATGAATTGGGTACTCTAAATTTATTTAAAAATTAAGAAATGGGTGTTTATAAATGGGTGTGTATATACATATCTGCAGTAAGAGTACCTTTAAGAAATGGGTGTTTATAAATGGGTGTGTATATACATATCTGCAGTAAGAGTACCTTTAAGAAATGGGTGTTTATAAATGGGTGTGTATATAAATATCTGTAGTGAGAGTACCTTTAAGAAATGGGTGTTTACCACTGCAGTGATGTCAGAGAGTGGGTGGACCTGGGCTGTCTGTCAGCTTTTTACTTTCGTTTTTGAGCAGGCTGCAGGGTGTGTTTTGGTTTCGTTTACAGAGCTGGATAGTTGCAGTCACAGCCAGAAGGTGTATGAATCTCTCTCTGTAATTTAAAGACTGCAAATCGATCCTGGTGATTTAAAACTAATAACAGTAGTGCCTTTAACCTGATGTGCTTCTGGTAAATGGTGTTTTAAGTCTTATGGATGTTAAAAGAAAAGCTTAAAGGATTACTTAGTGTTGTATTCTTTGGGGGTTATATTTGAATTAATGGTTGCTAAGATGTTCACTGTATGTTTCAAAAAGGTTAACTTGAGTTCATAGAATAAACATTGTTTTGCTTTAAAAATTACTTTTCCATTTCAGCTGTACCACACCTGTAGAGTGGGCCGTACATACCACAAACTATTAAAAGTTGTGGGTCAGGTGAACTCCATGATACACTTTGGGATTCTCTAAACCCTGACCCATAACACATTACGTTATGGGGCACAGTACGTTGTGTGGATGGGAGCAGCAAGTTGCAAAGGGGTAGCTGCAGGCCAGGTTAATGGGCAAACGTATGGCAGGTGGATTTTAATGGGGGGGGGGGGTGAGTGAGGTCATGCACTTTGAATCAAAGAAAGACAAAGTGAAATATTGTATTGATTAATGGCGAGTGATGAGGAAATGTGGGGAAGAAAGGGATGCGCGTGTCCAAACGCAGAAGCACAAAATTCAAGTACAGAAATCCATCAGAAGAGCTAATAAATGTTGGCCTTTCCCTGAGGAGCTTGCCATCGGAAGTGAGGAAATGATATGTCAGTTGGACAGAGTAAAGCACTGCACTCAGTTTTCAATACCAAATCTCATATACAGGCATTGGAGGGGTTACAGTTCAGATGCACCAGAAATCAGAGCTCAAAAAAGATAAATTGTGAGGACAGGCACTGTAATTATATCCCGTACAGTTCAGAAAGTTAAGCAACGATCAAGGTATTTAAAATGATTAAGGTGTTCGATAGATAGATTTTAGAACAAAGTATAATGTTAAAATTAGACCTCGGACATTCAGGAGTGAAATGACATTGAGAGCGGCAGAACTCTCTCTTCCAGAAGTCTGTGGAAGGTCAAATTAAATTTTCAAGCTTGAAACCGACAGATTTTTGTTTGGTAGGATTATATGGAACATTGGTGGGCAAATGGAGTTGAGGTACTGATCAGTCATTATACTTGATTGAATAACGGAACAGGCTCAAGGGGATGAATAGCCGACTGTTCTTGTGTTAGCGATGAAATACTCAAGACACCAGGCATCCCACTGAATGGGAATCATCAATAACCCTTTTCACAACCATTACAAAACTTGCATTTCCTGGTTTGAGAAACACTGTGGCACAAAAAAAGGGAGCGTGCTCTATGTTCATTTGGAAGAATTACACCAACCATACAGGAATAACTTCTGGATAATTGTAAAGAACTACCGTGGAATTTCTGGGCCTTTCAAAGAACCACATAAAATTATTCAAATTTTACATTGGTTGTGTTGAACACAGAAGCTTCTATCCTGCTTTTGCGAGTTTTGTCAGGGTTGAAACGTCAAGATAATACATTAAAACTCACTGAACTTAAGTAAACATACAGCGGCAGCACATAAACGGTGCTAGAATACTATTTGGCACATTTAAAGTTATGTTTCGTCAAGTAAAATATGGACTAGCCATCTACATTTACAGACTTAGTGAAACATACTAAATCACCATCAACCAATCTTTAACATCCCACATTTCAAAAATATTACTATACCACACCAAATTATAATAAAAACTTCAACACCACGAGCAGCCAACAGAGCTCTCCATCTCAGTGACTTCACTCACACAATTATTCATGCAATTAAGAATTAAAAGCAGGGTTTTAAAAAATAAATTTAGAGTACCCAATTCATTTTTTCCAATTAAGGGGCAATTTAGCGTGGCCAATCCACCTACCCTGTACATCTTTGGGTTGTGGGGGCGAAACCCACGCAAACACAGGGAGAATGTGCAAACTCCACACGGACAGTGACCCGGAGCCAGGATTGAACCTGGGACCTCGGCGCCGTGAGGCATCAGGGCTAACCCACTGCACCACCGTGCTGCCCAAAAAGCAGGGTTTGATGTTGAATTTATTATTAGAATTTTACTATAGCCACTAACAGTCAATGGACAGTCAGAAGGTCAGACCCGCTGTCCCGAAAAACAGTTTGGAGATGGCCAAAGGGCCTGAGGTTAGCTGGTTAAAAGGGCCATTTGGATAATCTGGGATTTTTGTCCTAGTTATGTGGTTGAAAATTAGGCCCTTTAAACCTCACATCCCCTTACACACAGCCCATAATCCAGCCAAGCCAACCCATACCCTCACCCAACCCACTTGTCCCTCACACCTTCCATGTCAACCTACACGCCTCCATCCACCCCATATACACTTGATGCCAACTCATGTCCTCACACAACCCAAACCATGCCCCCACTCGTCCCCATGGCCCTTTATTGCCACAATGCCAACTTAGTGCAACTCTGCCAACAAAGGTCCCACAACCACCCTTTGCCCTCATGCCAACTCACCCAATATAAAATATGGGCAGACCTTTGGAGCCAAGCCAAAATGCAATCAAATTCTAAGTATCTATTAGAGACTTCACTATATAACAAACATTTTCATTTATAACATATATTTAAATTCCCTCAAGTACCTAATCCCTTATTTAAAACAAATATTTGTATTCATAGCTCCACATCAAAGGCAGTTAATCCTTTAATAACCCATTAGAGCTGTCAATCAAACTTTGAACTCTCAGTCTTCCACTGAGAAGATAAGAGTAGAAGCAATCAAACAGTAATAATAATAGAAGGATAACCCTCAGGCTAATGTTAACAAGACACTATTAAAACTAAAAGCTGATTTTTTTCAAACTCAAAGACAAAACAGTTTGTTTCAGTTCAAAGGGGATTTAAATAACTCGACAGTTCCACAGACCTTATCCACCTTTTACGAGCATTCATTCTACTCTTAAAAATCCTAAATCATACACTGTGGGAAATAGACCTCAATCCAGCAAACATGGGACCTGTTTGAGCTTAGCATTGGATTCAAATACCCCTTCTGGATTCAGGTTATTCCCCTGTGTGAATCAACTCCTGCTCTTTTCCACTACCAGTGTAAATAGAATCTGTCAGCAATGGGGACGGTACCTCCAGACCCAGGGGCCTGGCACCATTGTGAATATGGTGCCGAGACTCCTCAGCTCCGTGGCAATCTGGGCCTAGGTCCACCTGAACACACTTAGCAATTCATTGACAACATATATGTTTCATTGATTAAACTCCTTAGTAATTCAGAGAGGGATTTCTCAAAGACTTGCACTTGCCTTGGGATTTGTTACAATTTCTCTCAGGAGACAATGAAGGATGGATGATACATAATGGTTCAATACAGCAGGTTTGATAGACCAAACAGTTTTCCTGGTCTTTTGAACTCATACAGGATTGGGTAAGTTGCCACACAAAACCTGTTGATGTCTTTTCACCTACTACAAACATTTGTTCATTGTCAACATAACCTTAGTGGCGCTGCTGGCATCATCTTGCTTCTTGGGTTTTCTTCAACTCCAGCCTTAGGTTACATCATAATGTTCTCCACCCATATGATTTTTATTCTTCCCTTTCTTCTTTTGCCCTCAATCTCTCCTTGTTGCTAGGACAGTGCTCTCGGGTCTTTGTTTCCAATGTCCATTCTTGACAATCTTCCTCTCTCTCGCTGTACTTCGCAAATGTTTTGGATTCCTGAACTTCTATTCCCCATTTAACCCACTCATTGCTTTTCTGTTCATCCAGCTGATTGAGCATCCTCCACATTTCTGAAGCAGTTCTCCTCTTTGCATCCTCTTTCGCCAGAGTCCAACTCTCACATTTTCACAGTGCAACACTCCACATAGTGACTGTAGTAGGTGTTTTTTATTAATAACATATATGGTCATATTGTCCACCTGTGCACTCTGACCAGATTGGCTACTACTTCAAAAGCGGAACAAGTCTGATTATACCAATTTGACATTAAATTAATATGTAACAGTAGGGTGAATGAGATTAGATTTATCAACAAGAGTTGTTTCATATGAATTTGGTCTTGACTAACCATAAGTTGTGATTACTCTGGTAGAATTGAGAGCAATGAGCACCAGCAGCATTTGAATGTGTATAGCGGCTATATTTTATTTAAGCTAAGGACGGTGGCATTGGTTCGTTTTCCAAATGTGGACAAGAAAGGTCGGATTTATTTTCCAGGAAATATTTGAACGTAACAAAACTTGCTTTTTAATTCATTTCCATGTAGACTGCATTACCTTTTTAATCTGTATTGCTAAGCTAAATGCTGAAAATTAGACCACTTTTTGAAAGTGGGTAGGGGTAAAAGATGGTCACTGAGGTTGGGGTAGGAAGTGGTGTCCCACAAGGATTTGCTCTGGGGCCAGTGTTATTCTCAATTTACAGCATATAGGATCGTTTCTGAGGACTGAGTAGTGAGCTGGCTTTTACGAGGGGTTCCTCCCTCTTAGTTACAGCTCAACTGAACACACAACTCTGGTTGTGACGGCTTCATTTTTCCAAGCTTGGTCCAGGTACATAGAACATAGAAAATACAGCACAGAACAGGCCCTTCGGCCCACGATGTTGTGACGAAACTTTGTCCTAGATTAATCATAGATTATCATAGAATTTACAGTGCAGAAGGCCATCCGGCACATCGAGTCTGCACCGGCTCTTGGAAAGAGCACCCTACCCAAGGTCAACACCTCCACCCTATCCCCATAACCCAGTAACCCCACCCAATACTAAGGGCAATTTTGGACACCAAGGGCAATTTATCATGGCCAATCCACCTAACGTGCATATCTTTGGACTGTGGGAAGAAACCGGAGCACCCAGAGGAAACCCATGCACACACAGGGAGGATGTGCAGACTCCACACAGACAGTGACCCAAGCCGGAATCGAACCTGGGACCCTGGAGCTGTGAAGCAATTGTGCTATCCACAGTGCTACCGTGCTGCAAACGTGGGAGATTTGGATAAATGCCAAAACGTCTCTGCTTGACACTGGTGCAGACACCCCAATTATAGTTTTCCAAAAATCAATAGCCCACCCCAGTTGGACTTGATCCAATCCTTGGAGCCGTCAACTCCATATTGACCAATGAAGGTTACCCCAAGCAACATGATGACAGCGATCAGCCCACGACCCAACCCCATCCTGCCACCTGCCACCTACCAGGATACCCTATCTGTTATAAAGTTGTATTTCTTCCATTCCCATGCTACCCATGCAGCCAGCTCCTGTCCACCTCACCAATCATCTAGGGGCAGGATGCTAAAGTTGGTTCCTCCTTACACCGTGGACCGCCTGGACAGGATTTAGGGGGCACCGACAAGAACTGTTTACTGAGCTGACTGTGCAATTGCTGACCACACCATTTCTGTCTAATCCTGTCTGTCCCAAAAACATGGCTACATTAGCTAGCTTAAATCCCATCATGCATTGTGGCCATTGCTTCTAGCAAGAGCTCGAATGCTTATCACTGCCACGTCCCAAAAACACATGTTCAATGGCTATACCTTTCGACAAGAGATGGAACAGATGCGTTAATTGCTTAGCAATTCAGCTCATTACTCTGCCCTGAAACCCTATAGAAAATTCCTCTAAATCAACAGGCATTACTCAATCCTTTAGCGCTAATTCATCCTGTCTTAAAGAACATTCAACACATTCAGACAGCTTCTATGTTTGTGTACACAGTGTCAGTGCAAGATCAAGGGCGTGATCCTACGGCCATGCTGTGCTGCAAAAGCAACTCGGCGCGCGCGGTGCAGCGTGGCTGTTGAAAGCCAGGAGACCCCACTCCTGGGATCTACCCGGCTCGCAACACCAAATCTCGCGAGATGTTGCGATGTGAATCCTGCCCAATTGGGCAGGATCACTTTTTGGCAAATCTGCATATTAGAGCGAGACAGTTAGTCTCGATTCCTGAGATATCTGAGGCTTTGGGATTCAACCCCTTCCCCGAGACCTCAGGAGAGCGCCGTTCAGCACTGGTCCCCAAAAACGGGGACCAGACAGAATGGCACTCGTGGGAGGTCTCCCAGGGGATCGGAGGTCCCCAGCTGCATGCCCTTTGGGCAGGGTGGTGTCCTGCTACTCTGGCAATGCCAACCTGGCACCCTGGCAGTGCCATCTGGGGAGGGTGGGGAGGGGGGCTGGAGACCCTCCCATGTTGCGTTCAGGCTGGGGTTAGGGATCGTTTCGGGGCCTCACACTGCAATGGGTCCTGGCGATCGGAGTTCCCCACTGTACAAAACGGGGCTGTGTGTTGTCTCGGCTGCGCGCTCCCCTTTCAGGCCACTTATTCAATGTGAGTCACATTGAATTGTCGTGTGTTTCTCAGCACTGCGAGTGCCGGAAACACACGGCTAAACGCACTTGCCAGGGGACTTTGTTCCCTTTTGGGAGAATCGTGCCCCAAATGCTGTATTGGCCTTTTTTGCAAGGTTTCTTAACTCAACTTCTCGGTGATGTGCTTTCATCGTGACCTTAGCAGGGATGGTAGAACATGCTGTTCTTCATTAAGCTTCCCTTGGCTGGTGACGTCTGGGCAATGAGCCTGTGAGAGCACAGCCATAGACTGCAGTCTGACACATAGAACATAGAACAGTACAGCACAGAACAGGCCCTTCGGCCCTCGATGTTGTGCCGAGCAATGATCACCCTACTTAAACCCACGTAACCCGCACACCCGTAACCCAACAATCCCCCCATTAACCTTACACTACGGGCAATTTAGCATGGCCAATCCACCTAACCCGCACATCTTTGGACTGTGGGAGGAAACCGGAGCACCCGGAGGAAACCCACGCACACACGGGGAGGACGTGCAGACTCCACACAGTGACCCCAGCCGGGAATCGAACCTAGGACCCTGGAGCTGTGAAGCATTGATGCTAACCACCATGCTACCGTGAGGCCCCTATATAACCCACTGGCACCATGTGGGTACTAGTCCAGAAGGTCCCAAAGGATCAGACGTGCTGACGTCCTGTAAGAGAATATTAGATACCATGGCACTGGATCTCCACTGTTCTATAGGAGAGCAGACTGCTAAAGACGAGTGACTCCTAGAAAGCACTGGACTATTCATTTAACTAATCTGTCCTAAAGGTCTAACTGCCCCTCCAAGGTCACGCCCAGAGTCTGCAAGGCAACTGTTTCAACTTCCAGTGAAACGGCAAAGAATAATGACACTCACCCTTGCTGTGAGATTGCAGCATTCCTATCAGTGGCCACTCTCTGCAAAGGAAGTGCAGAGGTCACACAAGATGGCACCTCAGAGATTAGAAAGGAACACCTCTACATTCTCAGCCAAAGTTCTGAAACTCCTTACGCGACCTGGTATAACAGCTTTGGGAGAAGTAAGCAATTTCCTTTCTGAAGCTGGGACCTGAAGTCCTCAAATTGGTCCAATGTGCCGAGCTGGAAGAGGCCTTTAACACTCCAGACAACAGCTTCTTGGAATCTCCCTATCAATCAACAATATCTGCTGCGGCACATTAGTGCTAGGCGTTTCCGCCACCTGCAGACCCCCTCCTCGTATACTACTTAACTACAAAGAATGCCAATATCTGTGCTGGTGTTTGGGAGTGATGGAGCGCCTAATGTTGCATCTTCAGAATAGTCTTTCTCTGCGGTGTCATCTGCAGGCAGCCCTTGACAGGCAAACCTAGAAGAAAGGGAAAAAGAAACAAGAGTGAGGGTGACACTGAACTTGTGCAGGTGACAATCTTCAGAATATAGCTGGAAGCTGTGAAACGTACTGAACATTTCCGGAGGCGAGTGAAGAGTCACAAATTCAAACAGCCAGGAAAGCTGTAAGCCTGGTCTTCCCCGATACTCCCGATTTTACCTGGACCAGTGACCTCCAGTGTTGTCCTGCTCCACTTGGGTGAGAGTTACAATGTTAGCTATTCCTCCCCTGGTCCTGGTCCTCTCCCTGGCATTGTGTGCCATCTTGTTCTGCAGAAAGAACAGATATGAGGAGTTGAGTGTGGTTTGTAGCTGTGATGCATGCGCTGAGAGATGAAGAAGCAGCAAAATGGAATGAGAATGCGAGAGGGGATGAAGAATCGAAGATCAAGTAGATGGAATATTGAAACAAGTGAGGAATGCTGGGTGGAATTGCACGTCGGCAAGATGTGAAAAGATAACGATATCGTGAAGAAAGCAAAGAAAGAGGAGAGTAAATTTGGTGTGGTTGTCAGATGTTGCTGAGAGAGATGATGAGCTGTACTTACCCTTACTGCTTTTGAGGTTTTTGAATCTCTTTCTACATTGAAACCAGGTCCGGGGGGGTGAAGCTGCTGGCACTGACTTGTTCAGCCTCCTCTATCCAGGTCTGCTGGGACATGGCCCTGGAAATCGTCGTGTGCGAGTTAGGGAACAGTACTTCCCTCCTTACATTTTTCACCAAGACGACCTCCCCAGAGTTATCTGACAAACCTGTTGGCAGCCCTCATTACTGGGAAGCTTAGTCTCTCTCGACACCACTGCAAAGCAATCTGGCATTAAAAATGACAACTTTCTGGTCCCGCTGTGGCATTGACTTTCGGCAGCAAGCAGAGTCGGAAAATCCCACCCCAAGTCTTCGCAGGCCTATTGAAAATAATGCTGGGAAAATGGGAGCATTGCTTTCTTCTTGATACAGTCGCACTGCAGCCCTTCAATCATACTAAAATATGGCCCTACAGTTCAAATCACCTTGGTCTTACACAAATGGGAGCTTGTGTTTGTAACCTGAACAAAAAGATAGCAGATGAAAAGTGTTTGTGAAAGCATCTTTAGTATGAATAACCTTCCTACATTATTCATCAGTGATGGTTTGATTTGTGAATGTTTCAGGTTGATGATGGAAGCTCCTCGACCTGAAACATTAACCATCTTTCTCCCCACAGATAGTGCGGAGCCTGCTGACTCTTGTCAGCTTTCCTGACTCCGTTTTTCTTTCAGATTTCCAGCGTCTGCCGCATTTTGCTTTTGTTCCGTTTTATTTGCCCAAATATTTACTTTACTTCAGCCAAATAAAACGTGTGATGCCAAAACGTGACACTCGCCAAGTGCATTTGGATAAACTTCATTTTGCTGAGCTCTTCAGCAGTTCTGATTTTGAAATTAGACTTGCCCTATTCTCATGACTAACTATCCTTACGATGTCCCTGTCTACTTATGCAGAATTCATGTGACAGGAAGGCATGTTTTCTTAAACACTACAATACTGAACTTTATGATGTAGTCAGGCGATGGAAATTAAGGATTTCAGAAGAATAAAGGCAGATGGTTCTTGTACCTATTGCACCCATAAAATAAACAGTATAGTGGTTAATCTAGAGAAAATAGAATTCATTTGGAGTAAAACTGTTCATTTCTGACAGATTAAACCAAACGTCTTTCTTCATGAGTTGTCCCTTTCTGATGTGTGATGCACGGTGCAACGTTGTCAATAATGAAAGGTACAACAATTGAATGACAAAGCTCACCAGTATTTAAATTGATTTCTCTAGCCGTACATCTATATTAATATGCACAATATCCATTTTTGATGGGCCATTTGCTATCATCCAGATCTCGAAGTCACTCCCCCTTTCCTATTTTTTTCCCTCTTTGACACCACTATTCATTGCATATTTTATCTTTCCGTATTATCTGCTCATTAAGAAAAATGCTTTAGATCACGTCACGGATCGTTACTGATTGCCTCTCGGCCTTGATTGCACTCTGTAAAGAGCTACTAGGAGGCACTTTGGGGATTCCTGGGTTGAACTAGGCATTATTTTCCCCGTCCTGCATCAAGTCACTTAAACTACTACTTGAAGCAAAGCATTGTCAAAAAACGTACAGCCAGATTGCAAAGAGGACAAGTCTATTTTTCTTAAAATGGTACATGATTTTCAAAGTCGACTGAGAAATTCATCTTCTTTCAAATAACTGCTCTTATTGCTTCAAGTAGCAGTGAACATCTGCTTTTCAGCCCTGCATGAATTATATATCAAACACTCTGATAATTGGGTACACTGGGACGCAAAGTAAAGTATATTCATATTCATAAGAAAATTCATTGTAATATTTAATAGAAAAACATGTACCGCTCCAAAGCATAGACCTGATATGGCATTTGTGTTCTTTTAGAATTTGCCTCTTCAAACATTCTTACACCAGGTGTGTGGGTTTAAAGGAAAAGTCTATGTTTTCTAAAGGATGTAAAAAATTAGATACATCTTGGACCAATTTTAATATATTCTGCACTGTTAGAATTTTTAAAAGATCATGAAAATGTAAACATAATTATTAATATAGGCTAGCCGGAAGCTGGTGCTTGCAACATCACAATAAGAATGTACTCTAAAAGCAAACAGAAAAAAAAACATTCCCATTCCACTTCTTCAGTGGTAAATGAACAACTTTGTTGAGATCTACTAAGCTGAAGACTTTGCCATGTTTAGTAGAATGCCCTTCACCAGTGACGATACAGGATAAGCCCTGCATAGACACTTCGGTCTCCTTCCGTCACCTATTACTAGGACAGTTGGCAAGCAGCTATGGTCTCTTTCCCAATGTATGCCCACTTGTGAGTTTGTGCAGCGGCTATTCAGGGAATATCAAACACTTTTCCAGAGAACCCCCCCCCCCCCAGCAATGTCTCAGGTTTCAATCACTATCTGCCCAGAACAGGTTAATAACCACGCTACAGTGAACCATGGACTCAGTTACCACAGAAACAAGAATTTCAGCTCAAATTGAAGGCATGCATTTTATTTAGTTTACCTTTGCCTGATAACATACAGCGTTGTGTCATCATAATATTACAAGTAGAGCTGCAAACTGGAATAATCATGTCACAATATGGCAGCCTGCTCTATGTTAATCTGCACTGGTAAAGAACACCATTACTTAAATGATTAAATAATGCATAATGAAAACACTGGAGTGCCAGCACTTAGGGTTTAAACAGTAAATTTAATCGTTCTATTATCTTATTTCCGAAAACACAGATTTTTCCTTTAAAGCAGATATTTCCATGTGAGACTAATGGTGCAAGCTTGTTAATGAGAAAGTTCATGTAAAGAGCCGACTTCTTCACAGAAACATTCACTCCCCGCACATTCAGCAGTGTTTTCCTAACAGCGGCTGTATAAAGGGGATGGCCTGCTCACCAGACTGGTTTCAATCAAGGAGGTTTGTACTGTAACATTTGTTAAACAAAAATGCCTTATCAGGTTTACTCTTTTCAACTTACTTTAATTTGGACATTACCAATACAATTTATAAATCCCAAAATGGCCGACATTTTACCAATAAACCACCGGAGTACAAAAAGATGTCACAAATGTCGTAAAAAAAAAAGATATTTTTGGCCAAAAACATACCTGCCAGCATTTCAAATTTACAGAGCATTTCATGAGCTGGGCAGCAAAAAATCTGGACGTACGAGTTGAAGGGAGATATGTGCAAGTGGAGGAGGACTCAAAAAAAAGTATTTATTCCAATCACACTGGGACCAAATTACAGATCCTGCATCGATCACTTTGAGTGACGGCATTTCTAACATATTGAATGTGCTATCTGGGGACCCTGGAGATGAGGTGCAGACGATATAAATCTGGCTGGTACCTGTAGTAACTGACCAACCAGAAGCTGTTGTATTTCTTCTGATGTTGCAAAAATAAAAAGGCTTGACCCAGCAAACGCATGCAGTTCGTATTTATGCATGAGTGGACAGGAAAATCACTTGCCCAGCAATGGCACTGGAAAAATTGGCAGGTATGTAGAAATATATGATGCATAATAAAGACCAGGGCATTCAAAGAAATCGAAAACTGGTAAAACAGGTTTATGTTTGTACCATCCCTTGCTATCTCAATCATGAATATATTTACATAGAGACGGAGGAACAGCTTTATTATGACAGTGTAATGGCTGTAAACTATTTTTTAAATGTTCAGATTTAGCTGCAAGAGGTAGTCGCCAGTCTCTGTACGAGATTGGCACTGTTCATTCACAAGGTTACACTCCATTTATGCTTCAAGCTCAAAAAACCTGCATACTATACTATAATCAGCTTCGCGTTTGGGGAAACAAATTCATTGGTTTAAAAAAAAAATCTTACGAAAGTGTTTGGATCCTCTCTCTATCTTGGGCTACAGCGAAAGTCTGAACTGCCATGTGAAAAAAAAAGCAGCCAGCAACCATTAATTTAATATTGTACAATATTTTGTAATATCTTATCCCGGAATCCCTGGCAGGTAGATCAAACATATGTACGGATATAAAAGCACAATTCACATATTAAGCTTTTCGCCTACATTTGTTGCTTTGCTTGTTTCTCCAAGCTGGCTTGAGGGAAATGTGTAGTGATATCTGTGGATGTGGACTGCAGGCGATTCCCAGGCTGAAGCTGGGAGAGTAGGCTGTACCTGTGACACTGTGATACCACATTTCTTTGCCAGTTCCTCTTTGGCTTCCTCACTAGGGTAGGGATTACTCAGGTGGGAGTAGAAATACTCGTTCAGGACTTCCGTGGCCTGTTTGCTGAAGTTGCGTCGTTTCCGCCTTTAAAGTAAAACAAACAAAAAAGTGAAGAGTTTGTTAAGTGTGACTGGTTTAAAGTGGGTCTCCAACATTTAAACTTTCCCTTCCATATCAGACCAATCCTGCTCACCCCATCACACCGTACTCAGCCAGGTTGTTTTTTTTCACCCTGCATGCTATCCATGCAGAATGAAAAAACAAAACTGCAAAACAAAAATTTTGTTGTACACAAACTCTATGGCCGCAAATTAACTAAACGGGAACAAAGTCCCATAGCGAGCGTGCTTAGCCGCATGTTTCCTGGCGCATGCTGCGTTAGATAGGGGGCCTCAGTGGGGAACGCGTGGACGAGGCCACACATAACTCTGTTTTGTGCACCGAGAAACTCTGCTTGCCGCAACTCTAGCAAGAGATTAGGATGCCCCCGAAGCAATCCCCGACCACCCACCCCAACCTCAACACACTATGGGAGGGTCCCCAGCCAACCCTCAAAGCAAGGCACCCCAACCTAATCACCACCGCACACAAAATGCCAGCTTGGCACCTTGACAGTGCCAACCTAGCACCCTGGCAGTGCCCTGCCAGCTAGCAGTGTCATCTGGGCACTTTGGCAGTGGCAGCTGTCACCCAGGTGGCACTGCCAGGGTGTCCAGGTAGCACCAGCACTGGCAGGGCACCACCCTGCCGAAAGGGCATGGCACCTAGGGGCCTGTGTCCCCCAAAAGTGTTGTTCCATCTGGTCCCAGTTTGTGGAGTCCAGTATTGAATGGTGCTCACCCGAGTTCTCAGAGGCTAAAGGGATAGATCCCAACGCCATGGGTACCTCGGGAATCTGTACATTAAAGTGAGACTAGTTGTCTCGCTTTAATATGTAGATTTTCTAAAATGTTATTCTGCCGACAATGGGCGGGATTTACATTGCAACATCTGTCATAATATACAGACAAGTATATGATGGTGCACAGACAGGAATTGATTGACACAGGATGGCCAATGAACACACAGAACACAGCAGCCAATCACCAGACAGGACACGACGACTAGAAAGCCAGAGGGCACTAGTTTTCCCGCTCTCTTGGGATCCAGCCTCTGAGACAGTCAGAGCCCGTGAGCAACAACTAGAACATCCACCATGTGGTAGTAAGATAGTCTGGTCAGGTTAGCCTCAGGTCTCCAGTCAACTCAACTTTAACCCACAGTTAAAGTATGTATGATAGTTAAGAGTTCAATAAAATAGAGTTGCATTTCTTCAAGTGTTGGAAGCCTGTCTCTCTCACTGCTACAGTAAACACAGTAAGAAGTCTTACAACACCAGGTTAAAGTCCAACAGGTTTGATTCAAACACGAGCTTTCGGAGCACTGCTCCTTCCTCAGGTGAGTTCTTCACCTGAGGAAGGAGCTGCGCTCCGAAAGCTCGTGTTTGAATCAAACCTGTTGGACTTTAACCTGGTGTTGTAAGACTTCTTACTGTGCTCACCCCAGTCCAACGCCGGCATCTCCACATCACAGTAAACACAGTCCTCGCAGACCCAGCATACCCAACACATCAACATCTTGTAAGATCGCGTTAGATCACGAGGGTAGATACCAGGAGTGGAGCCTCCCAGCCTCTCAAGTCCACGCTGCGCCGAGCTGCCTTTCGGGTGCAGCGTGGCTATAAAATCGTGGCAATTAAATTAGAAATAATAGAATCTTGCACCCAGAAGGTCATTCGACCCATCAGCTCTGTGCCAGCTCTTTTGAAATATTCAACCAATTAAATGTACTCTGCTGTTCCTAACCCTTTAGCTCTACAGTTTTCTCCCATTAAAGTATTTTTCCAATTCACTTTTGAAAGTTACTATTTAATCTGCTTCGATCACCGTTGCAGGCTGTGCATCCCCGATCACAACTCTTTGGTTTTAAAAAAAGACCGCTCTTCTCACCTTTAGTTCTTTTGCTAATTATCTTAAATCTGTATCCTCCTGTTACTGAGCCCTCTGCCAGGAAAACGGTTTCTCCTTAATTACCCGATTAAAAACCCTTCACGTGTCCACATTTTGCAGGAATAAAGACAGCAATACAGTATTGTCAGCAATGTCCAGAATAATAGGAAAATCCAGACGTTGCTTTTTGAAGTTCTACATTCCTCCAGAGTCCGCACTGTTTAGGTTCCCTGAGTACAATCCCTAAGCAATCACTGAATTGATGAGAATTCCCAGTTTTATGCTTAATCTCATTGGAAAAACCTTTAAAAATTGCACCTTAAGGAGCTGAAGAAATTTCAACTCTCTGGTTCCAATCGGTTTAGATATTATCACATACGGCGGCACAGTGACTCAGTGGCTAGCACTGTGGTCTCACAGCGCTGAGGACCTAGGTTTCGATCTCGGCCCCGAGTCACTGTCCGCAGGAGTTTTCACATTCTCCCCGTGTCTGCATGGGTCTCACCCCCACAATCCAAAGATGTGCATGGTAGATTGATTGGCCACGTTAAACTGCTCCTTCATTGGAAAAAAATAATTGGGCATTCTAAATTTATTTAAAAAAAAGATAACATCATTTTTTGTGGAAGGTTTTTCCCCCCTTTCCCTTGGCACCACCCTCCTCCATGTGGAAGAGGATTTTGTTTATAGCCGGGTCTGGACTATTTCAGGCGCGTATGGTCAGATCTTATCAGCGGAGTCGGTTCCATTGAATGAGGTAAAGGTGAAATGGAAGGGTGAATTGGGCCCCATTCCGGATGATAAGGTACGGAGCGAGACTCTTCACAGGGTCAACCCCACATCCTCTTACGCAAGGCTTAGCTTGATCTAGTTCAAGGTGGTGCACAGGGCTCATCTGACCAAAGCGAGGATGAGCATTCCCCCACCCCCCCTCCCCCGACCCCCCCTCCCCCTCCCCCCCCTCCCAACCCCCTCCCCCCCCCTCCCGACCCCCCTCCCCCCCACCCCCTCCCCCCCTCCCGACCCCCCTCCCCACCCCCCCACCCCCTCCCCTCCCACCCCCTCCCCCCCCCCCCCACCCCCTCGGTCGAAGACAGGTGGGAGCGTTGTTCCCTGGGGCCGGCTAACCACACTCATATGTTCTTGTCTTGTCCCAAATTAGCAAGCTTTTGGGTCTCTTTCTTGAACAACATGCCAGAGATACTTAATGGAACCCTGTCCATTGGCGGCCATTTTGGAGTGTCAGACTCACCGCAGCTACAGACAGGGGTGAAGACAGATGTCCACACCTGTACCTTGCTAATTTCATAGAATTTACAGTGCAGAAGGAGGCCATTCAGCCCATCGAGTCTGCACCGGCTCTTGGAAAGAGCACCCTACCCAAGGTCAACACCTCCACCCTATCCCCATAACCCAGTAACCCCACCGAACACTAAGGGCAATTTTGGACACTAAGAGCAATTTATCATGGCCAATCCACCTAACCTGCACATCTTTGGACTGTGGGAGGAAACCGGAGCACCCGGAGGAAACCCACGCACACACGGGGAGGATGTGCAGACTCCGCACAGACAGTGACCCAAGCCGGAATCGAACCTGGGACCTTGGAGCTGTGAAGCCATTGTGCTATCCACAATGCTACCGTGCTTGTCAGAACGAGTTCTGCTTGGGTGGAGGTCGCCTACCCCGCCCCGTGCTTTGTCTTTGTTGGGTGACCTTGTGTCATTCCAGCATTTGGAGAAGATCAGGTACACAATTAGGGTGTCGGTAGAAGGGTTCTACCCAAGGTGGCAGCCAATCATTTCCTTTTTCAAAAGCGTTAGCCACCGAACGTTAAGGGTTTCGTTTAATGTTAAGGGGGTAAATTAGTTTGTGGCTGTGATCCTTTGTTATGTTTTTGACATTGTATCTCAAATTAATTGTTTTATATTATTTTGTTTATAATGGAAAATATGCAATAAACAGAAATAAAATTTACACCTTGTTGAATGAGGTGTAACTGGATTTTTAACACTGCACTAAATTCACAATTACTATTAAACACCCTCACTGACCCTGCAAAACCAACTTTATATTAGTGGAATATCAAATTTCTCAATATTGATTTTTAAAAATTACATCTATTTTTTAAACTGAAGTTTTTTTCAAAAAAGTTGTTTATATTTTAGCTTGCATTCAATCGTAATTTATTTTGCTATCTGAAATTTTAAATTAAAAGTAGTGTTTTTAAACTTGGTATGGAGTCTGTGAACATGGTGGGATTTTCCGACCTGCAGCCACTGGAATTGTCCAGTCCTGCTGAAAGTCAATGGAAACTTCTGGCTAGGCTGTCGATTCTCCCACAGTGGGACCTGCCACTGCCACAATGGGGGGGGGATTATTCTCCCACAGCAGGAACTGCCACTGCCACGGGGGGGGGGGGGGGGGGGGGGTGATTCTCCCACAGCGGGACCTGCCACTGCCACTGGGGGGGGGTTATTCTCCCACAGCAGGACCTGCCACTGCCACAATGGGGGGGGGGGGGGGGGATTCTCCCACGGCGGGTCCTGCCACTGCCACGGGGGGGTGGGGCACAATGGGGGGGGGGGGGGGGGGGAGGATTCTCCCACGGCGGGACCTGCCACTGCCACGGGGGGGGGGGGGGGGTTCTCCCACAGCGTGACCTGCCACAATGGGGGGGATTCTCCCACGGCGGGACCTGCCACTGCCGCGGGGGGATTTGGGGGGGGGGGGGGGGGAGATTCTCCCACAGCGGGAGCTGCCACAGCCACGGGGGGGGGGGGGGGGGGGGGGGGGGGGGGGGGGGGGGATTCTCCCACGGCGGGTCCTGCCACTGCCACGGGGGGGTGGGGCACAATGGGGGGGGGGGGGGGGAGGATTCTCCCACGGCGGGACCTGCCACTGCCACGGGGGGGGGGGGGTTCTCCCACAGCGTGACCTGCCACAATGGGGGGTATTCTCCCACAGCGGGACCTGCCACTGCCACGGGGGGATGGGGGGGGGGGGGGGGGGGGGGGGGGAGATTCTCCCACAGCGGGAGCTGCCACAGCCACGGGGGGGGGGGGGGGGGGGGGATTCTCCCACAGCGGGACATGCCACTGCCACAATGGGGGGGTTCTCCCACAGCAGGACCTGCCACTGCCACAATGGGGGGGGGGGGGGGGGATTCTCCCACGGCGGGTCCTGCCACTGCCACGGGGGGGTGGGGCACAATGGGGGGGGGGGGGGGGGAGGATTCTCCCACGGCGGGACCTGCCACTGCCACGGGGGGGGGGGGGGGGGTTCTCCCACAGCGTGACCTGCCACAATGGGGGGGATTCTCCCACGGCGGGACCTGCCACTGCCGCGGGGGGATTTGGGGGGGGGGGGGGGGGGGAGATTCTCCCACAGCGGGAGCTGCCACAGCCACGGGGGGGGGGGTGGGAGGGGGGGGATTCTCCCACGGCGGGTCCTGCCACTGCCACGGGGGGGTGGGGCACAATGGGGGGGGGGGGGGGGGGAGGATTCTCCCACGGCGGGACCTGCCACTGCCACGGGGGGGGGGGGGTTCTCCCACAGCGTGACCTGCCACAATGGGGGGGATTCTCCCACAGCGGGACCTGCCACTGCCACGGGGGGATGGGGGGGGGGGGGGGGGGGGAGATTCTCCCACAGCGGGAGCTGCCACAGCCACGGGGGGGGGGGGGGGGGGGATTCTCCCACAGCGGGACATGCCACTGCCACAATGGGGGGGTTCTCCCACAGCGGGACCTGCCACTGCCACAATGGGGGTGGGGAAGAGATTCTCCCACAGCGGGACATGCCACTGCCACAATTGGGGGGGGGGGGGGGGTTATTCTCCCACAGCGGGACATGCCACTGCCACAATTGGGGGGGGGGGGGGGGGGGGGAAAGAGAGAATCTCCCACACCGGGACCTGCCACTGCCACAATGGGGCCAGAAAATCCCAGCCAATGTTTGTGTTCTGTGATATAACCGTGGTAATGATGTACACTGAACCTCTAGTTGCTTAACTAGCAAGATGATTTATTAACAAACAAATGTAAAGAAAACTAACAAGCTATAATACAGATGATGGCTGCTAAATTGATTCAGTGAATTCTTCTGGAGCTACTCTAGGTGCGACTATCCTCTTGCACGACTTACTACTAACAGGCGGGTGTCTCAAGTCATGTGATAGATGTCTGACGCCACCTGCTGGTCGTACCGATAACTATGTGCACTGATGGACAACTATATACATTGACGTGTACATGCATTTCACCATGCTGCAAACTGACACCATTGCTGCAGGACACCTTGAGATCTTGTTGCGCATTCACTGCCTTGTCAGGTTGCTCCTCTTGGGTAAACAAAATGAGAAAGGCAGACGGGTACGATTCTATGAGGAGGTCTGAGGAAATGGAGAAAGGGTGGCGATAAAGAAAGAGGAGCATGCGACACAATCTGCGGCTTGTAAATCAGCAGAGATTGCTGATGTGGGAGAAGTGGGATGGGAGAAGACATATTATGTGTAAAGATATCGTCACCTTAGTTGGTTTTAACCCTTCTCATGGCCACTACCTCTGCAATACATGCAGGCATGCATGTTCCCTCTCTGGTTAACTCCTGCCACCTCCGGTCATTCAACTCTTTGGTCTGGTGCAATCCTTTTTTTTTTTAAATTTAGCGTACCCAATTATTATTTTTTTCCAATGAAGAGGCAATTTAGCGTGGCCAATCCACCTACCCTGCACATCTTTGGGTTGTGGGGGTGAAACCCACACAGACACGGGGAGAATGTGCAAACTCCACACGGACAGTGACCCAGTGCCGGGATTCGAACCCGGATCCTCAGTGCCGCAGTCCCAGTGCTAACCACTGTGCCTCATGCCGCCCTTGGGTGTAATCCTTCTGGCCGACATCTTGCCATGGTTGAATAAAAGGATTGTTTGCAAACTGTGATGTGTGGGGGTGAGTTTCTGAAAGTTTGAAGCATATGTATGTCAGTTGAGTGCCGATTGGTGGAAAGTGTTGATACGGGATGAAGGTGTATATGGTGGATTGAGGAGGGCCTGACCCGAGTGGGGGAGTGATTGAAGATGCATTCACAGGGGGCGGGGTTTCTGTTTTTTTTTGTTCTTAGAATTTTCTGTTATTGTTTTGTTTTTTGTGAAAATGTGAAAATTTGAATAAAAATTTTTTTTTTTAAAAAGATGCATTCATGGGCAGCACATTGGTACAGTGGTTAGCATTGCTACCTACGGCACTGAGGACCCGGGTTCGAATCCCGGCCCTGGGTCACTGTCCATGTGGAGTTTGCACATTCTCCCAGTGTCTGCGTGGGTTTCACCCTCACAACCCAAAGATGTGCAGGGTAGGTGGATTGGTCACACTAAATTGCCCCTTAATTGGAAAAAATGAATTGGGCACTCTAAATTTATTTTTTAAAAAGATGCATTCACTGGTTGGGATTTTCAAGCCGTTCCCGCCTGCAGGATCTTCCAGTCGCACTGACTGCGGCCCCTCTACTGCAGGTTCCCCAGCAGCAGGGTTTGAACAAAGAGAAACCCCGTTGACAGCGAAAGATCCTGCCGCCAGCCAATGCCAGGCCACCTTCGCAAAACACACCTCCGGGGATGCGGAAAATCCCACCCATCCACTTTGACGACTTGGGAGGCCATTCAACTTCACGTGGCATTCCATCCAAGTTCTCAGAGCTTGAAGCCTGTGGCATTAAGGGCCTGTGGGATCAAGCATGTCCCCGTGGTGGCGTAAGAAGTGAATCTGACCTGTGAAACATGGGGAGAGGGAGCAGGCTCCAAGGTTATAAGCAGTGCATTTGAGAACTTGGTGTAGGAGAAGTCGAGGAGCCCTTCCAGACACACACTCAGAAGGCACTGGGCTCTCTCATCCCATTGATGAAGTTATAACCTTGGAGCCTGCTCCCTCTCCCCATGTTTCACAGGTCAGATTCACTTCTTATGCCACCACGGGGACATGCTTGATCCATTATGCATCTCCCTTTTAAGAGGTGCCGTGAAGACTAGGTTAAAGTGACATTAGCGATTTATGATATTGTTCCCGCTGCTCAGATATCCAGCCAAGCAGTAGCATGGTTAGTGCTGGATAGATACTGAAATTATTTATAACACTGGGTAGAACAAAGCTGATCTGCTAGCATTGGTCAATGGTGTGGTGTAGGTTACCTGTACACCCTGATCCTGGCACCTGTTTCTAGGGGTATCAAATGTGACTCCAGTTAAGATCTCCTATATACTGTATTGAAAAAACCACTGAAAGCCTATCTAACGATGATACAAATTACTACAGTCCTACAGCAAATATTAGTCTCCTTCACATCAGACATTAATCACAAGACAGGATTTTAACTCGCTCACAACCCATTCGCCTACATATTGATTCGATTCACAAAGTATTCCCCAGTGCAAGATAGAAACACAGAAAGGAGAAATAAACTTGTCAGTTTACGTCCCCCCCCCCCATTCCACAGGTGTCAGGCTCAGACTGAAAACCGGCGAGTAGCGTTCGAGCTGCACACCCGACCAGCTTCACTCCTGTTTAGCACAGGGCTAAATCGCTGGCCTGTTTAGCTGTTTAGCACAGGGCTAAATCGCTGGCTTTGAAAGCAGACCAAGGAGGCCAGCAGCACGGTTCAATTTCCGTAACAGCCTTCCCGAACAGGCGCCGGAATGTGGCGACTAGGGGCTTTTCACAGTAACTTCATTTGAAGCCTACTCGTGACAATAAGCGATTTTCATTTTCATTTCATTTCAGAACTGGAGCCATTCAGAAAAAAAAGCGTGTGGGGGTTTTCACCATCACTCTGACAGGTCAGGGCCTGATAGCGCGGCGAGGACAGCTCCATAGATATCGGGGGGGGGGACTATCTTTAACGGGCGCCCCCATCAGCACAGAATCTGAATGGCCACCAGCCCCCTCCCCGTTTCATATTCACATGAGGACACTGCTGATAAGGAAAGGGGGCTGCTCCCCCCCACCTCCCTCCCAGGATCAAACCCAGGTCCTCGGCGCCAAAGAGGCCACAGCGCTAACCACTGCACCACCGTGTCGCCCGATGCTCCACCCCTCTTAGGAAGTCTCATGGGCACGAATTAGTGCAGGTATTGACTAGCGGGGCCTGGACGCTATGTGAAGGGGAGCAGGAGACTTAAAAAAAAACTCTGGAAAACCCTCGAAAAGTATTGGATTTGCTAAGGGTCGGCCGCCAAGGGTGGGGGACAGTAACGGGTAGCGACTTTGTGCTAAGTCCGTGGATCCAGGGTGTCCCCCTCAGGATCACAGTGGCCTGGCTCAGTCCGCCATGGTTGCAGTCTGTCATTTAAATGCACCAGTTTAGTGCTCCTGACAGACCCCTGGCTGCTCACTCTGCTGAGCCCTGCCCGTGTCCCGGTATGCTCAGGGAGCCTCTGGTCACAGGGGAGCCCACCCAGGCCACCCCTCTGGACACCCTCATACCCCAGCTGTTGCACCCAGGGGATGGGTGTGGCCAGCCTCAAACAGGGACCCACCAGGTGTTGGCACTCCTCAGAAGCGCTGCCCCACTGCAGAAGTAGGGGATCAAGCAGTGATCACCACAACCAGAGGACACCTGAGCCATGGCCTTGAGCCCTCCTTGGTTCTCTGCCTCACTCAGTGCAGGGACCTCACCACTGTGCCCCCCACCTCCCCCCCACCACCACCATCCCAAATCACCAACTGTCTCCTCCTGGTGAACCTGGCAGTGATTACTGCCTCTGCCACCACCTCACAGGCACTGTTCAGGTGGGCAGGTCTGAATCTGCAGCCCACCTTGGGCAAGTGGGTGTCCCTCCTCACTGGCATGGAGCTGTTTATCTATCTCAGACCTTCTGGGGGAGGGGGGGGGGGGCTGTCTATCTCCACCTCTTATTTCTCTGCTCAGTGTATATTAATCTCTATTTCTACCTGTCTGCCATCACTTCTCTCAGTCAGTAATGAATGGTGGAATTCTCCAATCCCACCCAAGGCAGATTTCTTGACGGGCAGGAGTGGAGAATCCATAATCCCACACAGGACTCCGGACGTCAGATTTCTGGAACGCCATCTTCGTCACCTCAATGTGTGCGCCAGCCTCTCAGGGGCACAGTTACATCAGCCACTATGCAAGGACGGCAGGAAAAACTACGGAGCCTTAGATTTCCCATAAGTTTCATATTGGGCATTGGGACCGGTTCTGGGGGAGGTGGGACCAGTACAAACCGGACGGTCTGCACCTGGGCAGGACTGGAACCGATGTCCTAGAGCTGTTGGGGAGGGTTTAAACTAATGTGGCAGGGGGATGGGAACCGATGCAGGAAGTTGGAAGGTAGTAAAACAGGGACAGAAGCAAAAGGAAGTAATGGGAAAAGTGCAAGGCAGAGAAGACATAGTCAAAAATCTAAAAGGACGACAGTACAAGGTACAGTGACTGAGGGGAGCTCAGTGAATAGGCCCAGTAATAACAAAAGGAATAAAACTGGATATGTTAAGATTCAAAACAGAGGTAAAAAAACCAACATAAGTGTACTTTACCTGAATGCTCGTAGTATTCGGAATAAAGTAAATGAGTTGATGGCACAAATCATCGTAAATGACTATGATTTAGTGGCCATTACTGAAACATGGTTAAAGGATGGTCACGACTGGGAGTTAAATATCCGAGGGTATCAAACTATTCGGAAGGACAGAGTGGATGGTAAGGGAGGTGGTGTTGCTCTGTTATTTAAGGATGACATCCGGGCAATAGTAAGGGATGACATCGGTGCTATGGAGGATAAGGTTGAATCCATTTGGGTGGAAATCAGGAATAGTAAGGTGAAAAAGTCACTGATAGGAGTAGTCTATCGGCCACCAAATAGTAACGATATGGTGGGGCAGGCAATAAACAAAGAAATAACTGATGCATGTAGAAATGGTACAGCAGTTATCATGGGGGATTTTAATCTACATGTCGATTGGTTTAACCAGGTCGGTCAAGGCAACCTTGAGGAGGAGTTTATAGAATGTATCCGCGATAGTTTCCTAGAACAGTATGTAATGGAACCTACGAGGGAACAAGCGGTCCTAGATCTTGTCCTGTGTAATGAGACAGGATTGATTCATGATCTCATAGTTAGGGATCCTCTCGGAAGGAGCGATCACAATATGGTGGAATTTAAAATAAAGATGGAGGGTGAGAAAGTAAAATCAAATACTAGTGTTTTGTGTTTAAACAAAGGAGATTACAAGGGGATGAGAGAAGAACTAGCTAAGGTAGACTGGGAGCAAAGACTTTATGGTGGAACAGTTGAAGAACAGTGGAGAACCTTCCAAGCGATTTTTCACAGTGCTCAGCAAAGGTTTATACCAACAAAAAGGAAGGACGGAAGAAAGAGGGAAAATCGACCGTGGATATCTAAGGAAATAAGGGAGAGTATCAAATTGAAGGAAAAAGCATATAAAGTGGCAAAGATTGCTGGGAGATTAGAGGACTGGGAAATCTTTAGGGGGCAACAGAAAGCTACTAAAAAAGCTATAAAGAAGAGTAAGATAGAGTATGAGAGTAAACTTGCTCAGAATATAAAAACAGACAGCAAAAGGTTTTACAAATATATAAGACAAAAAAGAGTGGCTAAGGTAAATATTGGTCCTTTAGAGGATGAGAAGGGAGTTTTAATAATGGGAAATGAGGAAATGGCTGAGGAATTGAACAGGTTTTTTGGGTTGGTCTTCACAGTGGAAGTCACAAATAACATGCCAGCGACTGATAGAAATGAGGCTATGACAGGTGAGGACCTTGAGAGGATTGTTATCACTAAGGAGGGAGTGATGGGCAAGCTAATGGGGCTAAAGGTAGACAAGTCTCCTGGCCCTGATGGAATGCATCCCAGAGTGCTAAAAGAGATGGCTAGGGAAATTGCAGATGCACTCGTGATAATTTACCGAAATTCACTAGACTCTGGGGTGGTCCCGGTGGATTGGAAATTAGCAAACGTGACGCCACTGTTTAAAAAAGGAGGTAGGCAGAAAGCAGGAAATTATAGGCCAGTGAGTTTAACTTCGGTAATAGGGAAGATGCTGGAATCTATCATCAAGGAAGAAATTGCGAGGCATCTGGATAGAAATTGTCCCATTGGGCAGACGCAGCATGGGTTTGTAAAGGGCAGGTCATGCCTAGCTAATTTAGTGGAATATTTTGAGGACATTACCAGTGCAGTAGATAACGGGGAGCCGATCGATGTGGTATATCTGGATTTCCAGAAAGCCTTTGACAAGGTGCCACACAAAAGGTTGCTGCGTAAGATAAAGATGCATGGCATTAAGGGTAAAGTAGTAGCATGGATAGAGGATTGGTTAATTAATAGAAAGCAAAGAGTTGGGATAAATGGGTGTTTCTCTGGTTGGCAATCAGTAGCTAATGGTGTCCCTCAGGGATCCGTGTTGGGCCCACAATTGTTCACAATTTACATAGATGATTTGGAGTTGGGGACCAAGGGCAATGTGTCCAAGTTTGCAGATGACACTAAGATGAGTGGTAAAGCGAAAAGTGCAGAGGATACTGGAAGTCTGCAGAGGGATTTGGATAGGTTAAGTGAATGGGCTAGGGTCTGGCAGATGGAATACAATGTTGACAAATGTGAGGTTATCCATTTTGGTAGGAATAACAGCAAACGGGATTATTATTTAAACGATAAAATATTAAAGCATGCCGCTGTTCAGAGAGACTTGGGTGTGCTAGTGCATGAGTCACAGAAGGTTGGTTTACAAGTGCAACAGGTGATTAAGAAGGCAAATGGAATTTTGTCCTTCATTGCTAGAGGGATGGAGTTTAAGACTAGGGAGGTTATGTTGCAATTGTATAAGGTGTTAGTGCGGCCACACCTGGAGTATTGTGTTCGGTTTTGGTCTCCTTACTTGAGAAAGGACGTACTGGCGCTGGAGGGTGTGCAGAGGAGATTCACTAGGTTAATCCCAGAGCTGAAGGGGTTGGATTATGAGGAGAGGTTGAGTAGACTGGGACTGTACTCGTTGGAATTTAGAAGGATGAGGCTCCTTCATTACATGTTTTTAAGGTAAAGATAGATAGTTTTTTGAAGAATAAAGGGATTAAGGGTTATGGTGTTCGGGCCGGAAAGTGGAGCTGAGTCCACAAAAGATCAGCCATGATCTAATTGAATGGCGGAGCAGGCTCGAGGGGCCAGATGGCCTACTCCTGCTCCTAGTTCTTATGTTCTTATGTTCTTATATTCAGAGCTTCACATTCTCAACATTTCCTGAACCCTTTAATCATTCTCGTCTTCAATGTTTCATATAATAGAGAGGACAAAAGAACAAATGAGTTCAGGGCTGAATGTTGCCTTTGTCAGAGTCCCTAATGCACTGGAAGAGGTGAAGCAGGGAGAGTCCAGCTCCAGCAGGAGGCGCCACCTGAGGGATGGGTTCAAGGGGAACCAGAGCACAGCTTGGCGTGCAGGCCTGTCTTACAGTCGCTGTCCCGGAGGTTCAGGAGGAGACACCCAGATAACAGACCTGACTGACACATGCACATTCTTCGTGAAGACCTGACGCCACGTGGGACTGCCAATGGTTTTGAACTTGACAGCAGAGCTCAATTTCATTGCTTCTGGGTCTTCCCAGGGATCAACAGGAGACTTGTGTGGCATCTCTCAGTCCACAGCACATTGTTGCATAAAGAAGGTCATAGATGCCCTTTACAGGAAGGCCCATCATTATGTCAGGTTTGTTTTGGGTGAAGATAGCTAGGCTGCGAGATTCACTGGCTTCACTGCCATCTCAGGCTTCCCAAGAGTGCAGGGGGCCCATGTAGCAATACAGGCTCCATAGCAGCAGCCCCGAATGTTTATAAACCTCGAGGGCTACCATTCCATCACTAGGCACTGGGTGTGCGATCACTGGAAGCACATGATGCACATTTGTACCATGACTCCTACACCCCGGGTCATTCAGGGACCTGAAGCTTTTGAGGGGGCGACAGGACAGGAGGGATGGCTGCTTGGGGATAAAGAGTACATACCCACTGAAACACTGGCTGATGGCATTGGTGCATCATCCTCAAAGTCATTCCAAGGAGAGGTATAATGTTGCCCTGGCTCCACACACTCCCTTATAGAGCAGACTATAATGCTTCTGAAAATGTACTGCAGACGCTTGTATCCCTCAGGTGATTCAGTACAATACACTCCCAATAGGGGTTCCTGCATCGTCGCCAGTGTGTTGCTTCACAATTTGGCAATGTAAAGAGAGGATTGCTTGCCAGGTGGGAGCTGGAGGAGGATGAGAGCTGATCGGAGGATGTCCATCCAGAGGACCAGGAACCTCAAAAGGTTGCTGAGTGTCAGTATGAGTGCAATGATGCCATGTAGGAAGATGTGGGCCATGTGCCCATGATACTTGCATTGCTAACAGGTTCCAGGAAAATTAATGTTAAGTGGGGACATATGACCACATCTCTCCTCGCCTTCAGTGCCATTTCCCATTCAGGGGCTGTCTAACCATGGGGCTATTATCTCTGCTTTGGTTTGCAATGTCCTGTGACTGTGAGAACTGAGAGTCCACTGAGGAACAAGAGTGATGCGAAAGAAGAGTTGAAGCTTTCGCCGCCATCTAATGATGCAAAGAGCGCTGCCAACGGAGATGAGGACATGCCTCGGAACCTCCTCCTCTTTGTTCTGCCACCACCATTGAGGAGATAATAATGTTGCTAGAATATCATTGCTGATTAGCTGTCTTCCCTCAGTGGTGTTGCTTGAGGAAGATGGGTTAGAGACACATGGGTTACATCACACACACTCAAATAAAGATCTAAACACTGCAATAAAAGCAAAATACTGCAGATGCTGGAAATCTAAAGTAAAATCAGGAAATGCTGGGTGAATGTAGCAGGTCTTGCAGTATCTGTGGAGAGAATTAAAGTTAATGTTTCGCACCCATATGACTTCTACAGAATTGAAAAGGGACAGAAAGTAATTCTCGTCAATCTCTCCTTAGCTCCGACTTAACCCTGACCTTCCATTCTACCTTACCCTCCCCTCCAACTGTGTAATTCATCAAATTTCTATCCCTCTTCAGTTCTGTAGAAGAGTCATATGGACGTTAACCCTGCTTCTATCTCCACAGAGAGTGTCTCTCACCTGCCGAATTCATCCAGCAGTTGCTATTTCTAATTAAATATTTAAACACATCTCCCTGGCATCACACTAGGGTGTGGAGACTGGTTCAACTGAGGCTGACATCACACGAAAGTTATCACAGTGGGACGACAGGGGACAGCTAAACATCGACATAAGAGGATCCCAATGTGCAAATTCGCAATTATTTCAATTGATCAAAACAGTCACATAGCTATCAAATGTTTTCACAAAAGTGCAATTTCTTTACAGCGAGAGCACACCCGTGACCTAAAAATGGCCTTAAACTTTCCTAACTCTACTATTAAGCCTGGGTACTGCCCCGGGGTGTCCAGCTAATGTTCAGCCTCCCTGTGGGTGCTTCAGGGCTCCGGCCTGACTCCTGCAGGACATTGTGTGTGTATAGAGGGAGGTCAAGGTGCCTCGTCCCATGTCACCTACACCTCGATGGTGCCCACCAGGAGGTGTGGCCATGGAGTCCAGGGCCGATCGCAGATCCAGCAAGACCGAGGTGTCCATGGTGATCACCAACCTTCCCATGGTGACCTCAAGGTGCTCGCATGTCGGAGCCACAACATCAGACAGAACGTGGATTGGGTCCTCCATCGTTCGCTCTAGTTTGCTGATCGGCTGCGATCCGGCTCGATATTGACCTGTGCAAAACTAATGAGCGTCCTAGGCGCTAGTTCCAGCCAGCGGGCCGAGTGCTGCTAAAACTACCTACAACCACACATTTTTCTCTCCCCCTGTCAGTCTCTTGCTGGCTCTTCAAGACAGCCTCTCATTTACCGCACTCTAGTTTCTCTAATGGATTCTCCCGAAACCAGCGTCATTAACGCATTTACACAGCAAGCCTTGTAAAAATTCCTCGGATTCTCTTTGCTCAATCTTGCAGTCAGTCTTTGTTACTATTTCTCTTCAGTTACCAACTGACTGGCTGGCTGCAATAAGTACTGTAGAGCCTCTTGGGTTGGGGGGTTTAGAAGACGTCTTCCTCCCAGCTCCACAGGACAGTAAGTAAAAATAAGTTCACTTGCTTCACAGTGGTTAGCACTGCTGCCTCACAGCGTCAGGGACCCGGGTTCAATTCTGGCCTCAGGTGACTGTGTGTGGAGCCTGCACTTTCTCCCCGTGTCTGCGTGGGTTTCCTCCGGGTGCTCCGGTTTCCTCCCACAGTCCAAAGATGTGCAGGTTGGGTAGATTGTCCAGGATAAATTGCCCCCTAGTGGCCAATGATGTGCAGATTAGGTGGGGTTATGGGGATAAAGCAGAGGGATGGTGTAGGTGGGGTGCTCTTTCAGAGGGTCGGTGCTGAATCTATGGGCCGAATGGCCTCCTTCTACACTGTAGCAATTCTATGGTTCTATTCTTATCTTTTCATTACCAGCCTCCAGTGGTCCCTTTACTTTAAATAATTTTATGTGAATGGTGTACCCTTGTTTAATCAGGAGGAATTGGTTAAATGTTACAATGCCCTTCCTTTAGGACTGTCAACATGCACTTTGGAAAAAAAGTTTTTTCCAAACACTTTTGAAAAAATTAGGTGGGGTGACAAAAGACCGATGGATTTTGAGGACATTTTTAACAGAAAGGTGTAGAGGTAAAGAGTTGAAGGAAGCATATTCAGAATGTTTAACTTGGGCAATAAAAAGGCACAAACGTTGGTCAAAGAGAGTTTGGAGTTAATTTGGGATGATGTATAAAATGAAGTTGAAGCTTTTAAAATGAAGGCTATGTTTGAAAATTTAGGAAGCAGCAATATTTTATACAGCTCCATTCAGTGAAACAACGAAGGAAAGGTATCAAAGGATGTTAAATGCTACGAGAGATCAAATCTGATAAAGGAATTATGGGGATAGGGTAGGTGAATGGGCCTAGGTAGGATGCACTTTCGGAGGGCCGGTGCAGACTCGATCGGCCGAAACGTCTCCATCTGCACTGTAGGGATTCTATGGAAAGTACCATGGTGACAGAAAGTTTGTGACTTTGGTTAAGGCAGTTTCAGTGCAATGAAATGACCAGAAGTTATATGCAGGGATTTCAATAAGGGGCAACGGAATAGGTGGACACAACATTCTGGGACCTGACAGAACAGGATGTTCAGACGTAGACAGCCAGGCGAAGAATAGAACTGGAACCTAGAAGCTGGCAAGCTTATATTGTGCATCTCGAACAGCCAGTTTCCACCATGTGCTATATGAATATATATCAGCACAGGCGAGTTACCAATGAATTCCCAACCCTAAAACACCCAAACTGGCATAAAGGGCGGATTCCGCGGAGTTCAGACTGAAAACTGCCGTGTTTCTCTCCAGAAACACAGGGTGCGATTCAACAGAAACATTTCTCAGTATCATTTTGGGCGGGTTTGGCGGTGTGTTCCTTGACGGCTGTGTTTACGAGATCACGGCTCGTATTCAACGGCACTTAGTGCCAAAAATGAGCCCCCACGAGCTTCTCGTCATGACTGGCTGTCTCGTCATCTGATTCGCCAAATGTGCGCCTCAGTTTCTCGTTCCTAACTAGAGGGAACTGCTTTTCAACGCTCCCTCATCACTCACTCCCAGTCAACACACAAGCCTGGCAGTGCACTGACTAGCTCCTCGCTTTGGCATATACATCCTGAGGACACACCTAGACGTAGCAGTAGACTGCGAGGAGCACTGAGTGGGTACTGGGGTGTGACTATCTGCAGCTAGGGAGAATGGAAATGTCAAATGTTCACTAGTAAAACATGTTACCCCTGATACATGTGAAGCCTCTGTCACATTAATCAGAGAGGCTTTGTCGTTACGTCCCCCCTCTCCACTCCCGGGTCCAAGATCAAATGCCCTCGATGCAGATCCTGTTCAGAGGATGGTTGCGAGCGTGCTGTCAGGAGAACGATAGGAGTCAGGATTTTTCAGAAACTGAGGAGCACTAGTTATTTGCTCACAGAGAGTTATCATCACTCTCCTGCCTTGCATGTTGACCACTGAGAATGCCCATCCTAGAGAGATGTTACACAGGCCCTTGCAGGGTGGTCGGAGAGAGGGCGATATGATGGGGGATGCGTGGGGTGAATTGGAGGGAGAGGGGGTAGGAGTGAAATGGCAATCTGGTGAGGATGAGGGCCTGCCTGATCCTCCAGGCGTGTCTAACCCTTGCCACCGCCTGTCCTCCATAAAGGGCAATCCCTGATGCCCCGGTGTGTGCAGGGCATGCGCACCCTCAATTGCCCCTTGAGCCTGGTGCATTCCAGCGATAGCGGAGAATCCTGCAGCGCAGGCATCTTGGTGGGCCTGGTCCAGCTCAAAGTTGATAAAAGTCCGATGCCTGGACATGCAGGAAATCTGTGACTTCCCGAATGCGCCTGTGGGCTGTAGATTGTGAAATGCCACACAGATCCCCACTCAAGCCCTGGAGTGACCCGGTGGCATAGAGGTTGAGGGCTGCGGTGACTTTCACGGCCACCAGGAGTAGGTGTCCTCCTCCACGGCGTGGTCATCACAACTGGTTTTCATTTTCAAAAACCATAAGTGGAAGGTACCAGCATGATGTCATACCGCCCGGGGCAGTACACTAAGCGTTTAATTATATTTAAATGCATTTAAATCAGGTTCATGCCCTGACTACGTCTTCACGGGGTGGGGAAAATCTCAAGGCAAGATCTCGCTGGCGCAAATACTGTTATGGCCTCCTCATGAGATTTAGCAGCCATAACAGGATTTGTGCCCACGGATGGATAACTGACCTGAAAATCCACGCTCAAAATTAACACAGGAAAGTTAGAGACGGGGCAGTATTTGTTGCTGGTGTCAGGAGTAAGGCTGGGAATTCGGGAAGTGGAATGATAAAAGTGGTTTTAATTGAGAATGAAGGAGCCGGAGACTGACAGTATCAGTTCGGAAGAAGCTTAGGAAAAAGAGTGGAAAAGGAAGAGAGCTTAAAGCAGGCTTCCTAGATTAAATGAACTGAGAGGGGACTGAGAAGGAAATGGACCAGACCCCTACAGGCCTCAAATGGGTGGAAAGTGAGTGCAGGTTACTAAGGGATTGGTTGAGGCATTGGAAAGTTTTAATCTTTCTAACAAAGAAATCCATGAGTTTCGTGCACTTGCAAGTAGGAAGAGTTTAAGGAGGTGATTTACTAAAGAGAAAAACATCCAACCTAGGGTTACTCCTGCTCAGCAGGAATTTCATTTATATAGCCCTTTTCCTAGCCACCAGACATCCCAATGCACTTTACAGCCAATATAATGCTGTTGAAGTGCAATCACTGATGTAATGTCGGAAATGCAACAGTCAATTTGTGCACAGCAAGATCTCACACAGTAGTATGTAATGGTCAGATAATTCAACTGTCCGCTGAGTAAATGTAAACAGATGTGGCATAGCACCTCACTTTTCTTTAAAGTAGCACATTTACGGCCATCTCAGAGAGCAGACAGAGCCTTGGTTTAATCCGAATGATGGATAACGTCATTTTACAACTCCTTCACTAAGCAAAAAATGGATTCTGGAAGATGTGGGACGGATGAACTAAATACTGTTCATGTCTATCCCCTGCAGGGTAGTAACCATCAATAATAATAATCATCTTTATTGTCACAAGCAGGCTTACATTAACACTGCAATGAAGTTACTGTGAAAATCCCCCAGTCGCAACATTCCGGCGCCTGTTCGGGTACACAGAGGGAGAATTCAATATGTCCAATTCACCTAACAGCATGTCTTTCGGAACTTGTGGGAGGAAACCGGAGCACCCAGAGGAAACCCACGCAGACATGGGGAAAACGTGCAGACTCCGTGCAGACAGTGATCCAAGCCGGGAATCGAACCTGGGACCCTGGCGCTGTGAAGCCACAGTGCTAACCACTATGCTACCCTGGACAAAGAGGGGGATTTTTCCAGCCCTTCTCACCAGTGGGATCTTCTGATCCCGCCAAAGATGCCTCTCCCCCCCATCTGTGGTGGGATAGTGAGCCACGCAAAACGCTGTAGACATCGGCGGGAGGGATTATCCTATTGGTACACAGCACCACCTTACTGCAGGGAAACCTACTGAAGACAGTGTTTGATAAAAATGGCATTTAAATCTTTGAGAATGGGCTGGACCAAAATGGAAGATAGCTGAAGATACTAAGAAGAGTCAAACGGACTCAAAACGTTAACCCCGTTTTCTCTCCCTACAGATGCTGCTAACTTTTTCCAGAATTCTCTGCTTCTGTTGTGGAAGGTTCCTGATCCTGTTCAGACCAACAGCCATGTTACTGCCAAGCAAAATGTAACCTTTCTGCATAATTAATATTGACTTCTCAAACATACTAATGCTTACTTTGTGAAAGCATTATCAAGTATTAGCAACGTATTTTAAATGTGCAATTAATGTGGAGAAACTAGCCGACAAATAGTTTGTTTCACAAGAACAAAAGCTAAAAGAACTGTGTGAAATGTCATCATCAGTGGTCAGGTTTCTGTGCCATTTACACTGTGTGCTTGCACTTTTCCTGTAGTTTGCTCCTTCATATTCGATGAGGGAGTTATAAGGATTAATTTTAAATTATGTTTAAGTTTGACTTGGTACATAAAAAGAGTTTTGTTTTAATGTTTTTTTAAAAAGCTTAATTGATGACAATTACAAAGTTGTTCTATCTATTTGAGCAGCTTACAAGCAGATGCTTGTGACCTGAATTTGACTGCCATCCCTACCTTGCATCAAGGAAACGAGAGCGTAGGATCATGACGGCTTCACACGTGCTCTGTTTTAGCTGCATCTGAATGGTGCTGAATTTCCGGTGGATTATAGAAACCATACGCTCTATCTCCTTCGGCGAGATAGGTCTGGTCCGACTCTGTTCACGGAGCAAGTTCATAACATGCGTGGTAAATTCACTACATGCCTGCAAACACAACACACCAGGGTCAGAATATGCATCAATAAGGGATTCGCAAGATGAAATGCACAGATGGGTGCTAGCTACAGCATTTTTCATTCTTTGGCATCTGTTAATTAGTCGGTGTGTAAAACTCTAAGCACTTAGGGACCAGGAACTGTATGGATGACAGACAATGCTTCTGCTAGCACTTCAGAAGAAAATGTTGCACCAGACAGTGTTTATCCTTGAGGCTAAATCCCTCATTGGGCTGAGTTTATCCTGTATCGTTGCACAACATGGAAAGTTTTTCAAAGTTCTTTGTTCACTTATGCCATTAAGAAGTTCTTCAATGCTCACAATCAACTTTGTTGAAACATCCCTTTGAACCATTTGCTATCAAGTACCCAGCATCTTGCGAGGCATGTACCTCATCTAGAAAAGCTACTCTCCAATATTTGATCTCCCTCCGTAATTGAAGGATTTTTGAACAGTTACGGTGGTCCAATAAAATAATTTGTAACAATCTTAGAACCAGTCTATATTAGAAAACTCTTCCAGATTAATTTACCTTTAGACAATGGTGGCAGTTTATATGCTTCAAATAGTTCTCTATAAAAAATAACAGTTCGACAATTTAGCTTTTGTTACGATTAAGATATACATCGGGTGCCATTTTACAACGGTTAAGTAGAAACTGATTGAAGGTCAATAGTTCACTGTTTGACAGTAAATGAACTTAACATTTCTCTCAGTTCTGAAAAGTCAACCTGAAATGTTAACTCGGTTCCGCCCTCCACTGATGCTGCCCGATCTGCTGAGTATTTCCAGCACGCTCTCTTTTTATTTCATATTGAATATTTAATTCTTTGCTTAAATTGATTTTAATGATGTAGAATGGATTTGTTTGAGGAATGGAGGTACGAAATTGGAAATGGAATACAATTGATGGACTGTGGATGCCGAGTGGTATAACCGTTCACATTATCTGGATACGTGGCTCATACCTGCTCATATTTCTCCAGCTCGGAATGGTAAATCTGCCGGATTTGTGTGAGTTTGGCTCTGTAGTCGGAGTGCTCGATGGAGTTCTCATTCGGCGATCCACCTGATGCTGCTGCCGCAGCTGCTGCTGCTGCTGACCCTCCGCCCTTCTCAGGCCCAGACACTCCTTCAGCCAAAAGCATGTTGTCCAGTCTCATCAACTGTGGGTCCGGGGGCTCTTCTTCTTGGACACCTCGAATACTCAGCACTGTGTGGAGCAGAAGGAGAATGTTACAGTCTCTGCAATGGAAACATCCAACAAGGTACAGTGCTGAGGAACAAAATCAGTTACTTTTGCCTCTAGCTAAAGTTGCCAGAGCTTAACACAGCACGTTGCTTTTCAGTACAACCCTCATCCAGGCCCTTATTACATCTAGACTGGACCAATCTAACACACTCCTGGCTGGTCTCCGTCAGCCTACCTGTTGCCTATGTATTAACGCACACCAAGTCCCATTCCCCTATCGCTCTGGTAACCGGCTCGCTGACCTTTAGTTGCACCTAGTCAAGTAACACCTTTCTTTTAAAATTCTCATCCTTGTTTTCAAATCCCTTTCCCTATTTCAGTAATGCCCTCCAACATCACAACCCTCCGAGACATCAACGATCCTCTAATTCCGGCCTCTTGTGCATTCTCAATCATAACTTCGCCACCATTGGTGGCCGTGCCTTCAGTAGCCCAGGCCCCAAGCTCTGGAATTCCCTCCCTGTACATCTTAAAGCCTGCCAATCATTTAGTCTTCTGACCTAATATCTATTTGTGGGCCTGTCTCACATTTTGTTCTATACCGCTACTGGGAAACGACCTTGGGATGCTTCATCACATTAGCCAGCGATGCCCACATCCCATGAATGAATAAAAAAGGTGCTAAAGAAACATAAGTTATTCTTGTTGTTATTACTACAGTTTAAAGGGAGATTCAACTTATATTCTGAAGAAACATTTCATAGAATCATAGAATTTACAGAGCAAAAGGAGGCCATTTAGCCCATTGGGTCCGCACCAGCCCTTGGAAAGAGCACCCTACCCAAGCCCATATCTCCACCCTATACCCATAACCCAGGAACCCCACCTAACCTTTTTGGACACTAAGGCGCAATTTATCATGGAAAATCCACCTAACCTGCACATCTTTGGACTGTGGGAGGAAACCAGAGCACCTGGAGGAAACCCACGCACACACGAGGAGAACGTGCAAACTCCACACATACAGTCACCCAAGGCCAGAATTGACCTCAGGTCCCTGGAGTTGCGAGGCAGCAGTGCTAACCACTGTGCCACCGTGCCGCCTCTTTGAAATGGTTCTAAATAGATTTTTTTGTGAACTGGAATAGTGTACACAGTTCTGGGTATTATAGGAAGGAGGTGAACACATTGGAGAGAGCGCAGAAGAGGTTGACAAGAATGGTTCCAGGGATGAGAAACTTCAGCTATGAGGGTAGGTTGGAGAGGTTGGGGCTGTTCTCCTTGGAGAATAGGCGGCTAAGGAGAGATTCGATAGATGTTCAAAATCATGAGAGCTGACTGAATAGATAGGGAGAAACTGTTCCCGCTCGTAAAAGGATCGAGAACGAGACGGCACAGATGCAAAGTGCTTTGCAAAATGAGCAAATGTAATGCGAGAAAAACCTTTGTCATTGTCATACAGAGAGCGGCTCAGGTCTGGAATGCACCATCTGCAAGTGTGATGCGGGCAGGTTCAATCGAGAAATTCAAGAGGGCATTGGATGATTATTTGAATAGAAACAGGGGTAAAAGGGAAGGGGAAAAGGCAGGAGGATAACAGTCACAATTCTCACTTAGAGAGCCAGTGCAGACATGATGGGTTAAATGGCCTCCTTTTGCACTGTAACAATTCTGTGCAATATAAATAAATTAATAAGCTCCTCCTAAATGGCCCAGTCGGATTTGGCTTGCGCGTCCCTAGTTTTGGGTTTTGCTTACCAGAAGCTTCCATGAATGCAATACTCCAGAGTTAAAGCTTGCCATGGAGCTACTGTACAAGTCTACCACCTAACGTTAGCAAATCATTTCAAAAGTCAATACCTAGCTTATCATTTAAAGTGTGATATTGACATTTACCATTTTTACTTCATTAAAATTTTATATTTTTTCAAAATCCATATCAAAATTAAACTGCGATATTGAATTTTGACAAATACTTTTAAAATAATGAAGGTCAATTCTCCCAGCATCAATAATCAGTTAAAAGATCTCAACATTGATTCCTGATCGACTGATCCAGTATTAAAGGACTTCATTTTTTATTTTAAAAAACACATCATTTTTCAGTTATGCATCAAGTGAAATCGGCAATCAATGCTACAGATTAAAATTAAAAAACTATTCAGGACCATATTTCATAAACATTCCTTTGCGCAGTGTGCTGGTATGTTACTGCAGTATTCAATGTGTACACATATAAAGTCACTGATACTTGTTGGATGAAGATCATGGTGTGAAGTAAGAAATATTTCTTCCTGCAGCGTGCACGGTTTTCCCACATTTTCCAGCAGAGGGAGTATGCTGCTTTATCTATCTTTTAAATACACTCCGAGATGGGCAGCTAGAGAGAGTCTGGAATGATTTCCACATACAGCCACTTTACACAGGGCCCACAACAAACATGCCACCAAATCATCAGAAATAACGACCGACTTCCCTCCATTATCTGCAATCAATTTTAAGCCATAAACAGGCTACAGTCCTTCTGTAATCACCCTCAAATACAGAAAGTACGCTACCACATTTTGCACCATACAATATTGGAAGCTTTGGACTTTGGTACTGATCTGATTTTTTCATTGTTCCAGTAGCAACACAAAATGTGTTTTTTTTTAAATAAAAGTGGATAAAACAAAAATATGTTCCGTCATTTCAAGTAGCTGGAATTTGGAAATCCGGCATTTAATGTAATTTTCCGTATACGCCTCCCATGCAGTGAATTGGAATACTTTTTGCAGACAAAAGACATTTTTGGCTCAGTTTCAAGAATCAACTGCAGCAATGCTGGAAATATACACCAGGTTAGGATTTTGTTTTCTGAAAATAAGACCTGCTAGTGTGCAAGACCCTTCCTCCATCCCAGATTTTTACGGGTTTTGAATCTCTTACAGAAACTGGATTACCCATTGTGTATCCAGTGGTATGTGTTTTGGTCATACGTCTTCAACATTTGCAGATTTATTTTCTTCTCACAGTTTATGCAAACAGTGTGACCTCGATACTTAGTGACATCTCATCACTCCAACAACAATTTTCTTGCTTGCTCAACAAAATGACAGGCTTTATATAGGGCAGAGCAAAATTCTGGAGTCTGATCCACAAACGTGAGAGACAGGCTCCTCGTGTTACAGCTGCCCATAAACTGCAACCAGGCTACGAATGTTCAATTCCCGTACCAGCTGAGAATTCTGAGTTCTCCCCGTGTGTACCCGAACAGGCGCCAGAATGCGGCGCCGAGGGGCTTTTCACAGCAACTTCATTGCAATGTTAATGTAAGCCTACTTGTGACAATAAAGATTATTTATATTTAATATGAAAGCAAAATATTGTGGATGCTGAACCTCTGAATTAAAAACGGAAAAATGTTGGAACTGCACAGCAGGTCAGGCAGTGGAGGGAGCAACAGCGCTAACGTTTCAGGTCAATGACCTTTCATCAGAACTGGGAAATGTTAGGAATGTAATAAGGTGAATGGGGGAGTGTGGAACAGTACACGGAGGTCTGTGAAAGGGTGGGACATAGGTGAGATTAACTGACAAAAGAGTCGCTGATGAAAGGCCAAGTGACAATGGAAACAGAAGTTTCCAGATTCACTGGGATCGTTACAGTGCAGAAGGAGGCCTTTCAGCCCATCACGTCTGCACCCGGCTCTCCAAATGAGCAATTCATTTGTCCAGAGGGGGGGATGAGTGGCAGGATGGAAAGGGGCTCAATCGAACGCTGAGCCTCAAGCAGCCATTAATGAGCTTCAGTGTAACATTGCAGGAAGCTATGGACAGAGAAAGAGGGAGAATTATAATGACAGGAAATTATAAGATCATGTGTGGACAAAATGGACATTGGACATTTTCCTTTCCATTTCCCTTGCTTTTATTTTCGGATGGCATCTGGTCATTACTCTGACATTCTTACCTCCTCTAGACACATATTTTCCTACTTCACGCCCATTACCACTTCCTTTGGGTCTCGTGCCACCAACTCTTTTGTCATTTAATTTCTCCTGCCTTTCACCCCATTTTAGGCCTTCGCCTTTTGTCCTTTTCTCCCCATCCACCTCATTACATTTCCAAATTTTCCGGGTTCTGATGCAAGGCCAGTGACCTGAAACATTAACGGTTTCTCTCTCCACAGATGCTGCCTGACCCACTGAGTATTTCCAGCATCTTCTGTGATTGTTTTGCTCAGTCCATGCAAAGAACAAACGCACGTCTGCAGAAACAGGCAATGTGATTGTCCAAACTTGGACTAGGTTTTATAGACGCAGTGACAGGAACCATTGCTCAGAACGACAGAAGCAGAGCACTAGATTAAGAATTTCTGGAGCCCTGGGAACATCCGGAGCCCCTTCGCACCCCACCCCAATGAAATGGATGAAAAATAGACCTCAATAATGTTTATACAATAAAAAGAAAATTATAATGCTTTAATTTATAACCTTCTGATGGACAGTTCAGCTTTAACTGGGACCCCCCAGGGCACAGGCCCCAAAGGACAGTTTTGTTTCACCCTTGTCAAGAACCTTAGAACTAATTTGGATCCAATTTTCTCACACCGTTTCTCCTTCTTGACCGCTCAATCTCTTGGTTACATATTTATTTCGGCAGGTGTAACAATATAACAAGTTTTACATTTTGCACATTTCCTGCGCTTCCAGGAACATTGTGCCACCTAAATTCTGTCACACTGACAGTTTGCTTTGAGCTGTTAGGTGTATATCCATGATTATACGATGGATTATAGTTCACTTTCAACCTCCCAAGGCTAGGTGCTGCTGTGACACTATTCCATTTGCACTTCATAGTGTTCTCTCATGTCACTTTCTCCCAGACAAACCCTACAAACATTTGTCTCTCACTTCTCACTGCTAACAACCCATTCCCAGCTGGGTTCCTACCTTTACAGTTTTTTGCTCCGGGGATTTTTATTCAGGGTTTTTTTTTTCCCTGCTCATTTTGTAAGCCCCAGTTTCTTTTTCTCAGTTTCCTAGCCGGTATCTTTTCAAAATCCCAATAGCTTCCCGCTGTTTCCTCGACCTTCTGTATTTTCCAGGTGCCAATCATCCTGCTACTCCGAATCTTTCCAGACCCGGGACTCTCTCCTGGACCTCTGTCTCCAGTCATTCTTGCACAAATTATACAGAAAATGTGCAACTTAAAAAAAAATATGAGACTGCTGCTTTCCCAGCCCCGTGGCAGCTAAGATCCAACAGACATGGGGAGAGTGGATAACGGTGACAAATGAGATGTCAAACCATGCCGCTCTCTCAGATAGACAGAAAGGATCTTCTGGCGGTATTTCGAAGAACAGGGGGGCTCTCTCCTGTGTCTTAGCCAATATTTATCCTGATCCGTCAACATCCCAGAACAGATTATTTGGTCATTATCACATTGCTGTTTGTGGGAGTTTGCAGCGCACTAATTAGCTGCTGTATTTGCCACATTAAAACAGTGAGTTCACTTCAAAAGAAACTTCATCGACTTTAAAGCACTTTGGAGCATCTGGTGACCATGAAAGCTACTATACAAATATAAGTCTTTTTCTTTTGTTTACATAAGGTTTGCGTTTCTAAGTGATGGAATCAGCTAGCTTTTATATTCCAGATTTTTGATTAACTGTATTTAAATTGCTGCCATGGCGGGATCTGAACCCATGTTCCCAGAGTACTATACTGGGTCTCTCAACTACTAGTTCAGTGACATTAAGCTATCACCTCCTTCTTTCTGCCTCTTTAATGTTCATTACTCAACTGGTCCTGTGATCCTCTTGTAGTGTTTTCTAGTTTCTGTCTGTCCTTGGCAAAGGGGAGACAAAGGGGGGAAGAGGAGAGATGGGATGAGATGGCACTAAGGTCGAGATAGGGTGATGTAGCTGGGAAGAGATGTGATGGGGGGGATAGAGCGAGAGGGAATCCATGGGATGTGGGGCTGAGGAAGCAGATACAGGGCACGAAAATACAGCCCACCCCCTCCACGTTCTTTTCTTCTATTGTCCTGCAATCAACTCATTATCCCAAAGCATGTCAAAGATCCTGACCCACTGACTACACCTTTACTTTCAAGCTGCACAATGAGTAAAAGAATGAATGGGAGTGAAATCAGACACAGAGAGAGAGAGCGGGAGAGGAAATGAGAAAGTGAACTAGAAAAACAGAAAGAGAAAGTGAGATGGAGAAGGTGAGAGAAAGGTTAACAGAATAAACACAGAATGATAAAGAGAGATTGGACAGAAACCAAAAAATACAAAGAGAGGATCACAGAACAAGTTCAGATTAATAAACACTAAAGAATAGGGACAGGCAAAGAGAAGATGATGGTATAGTGGCAATGTCACTGAATTAGTAATCTAGAGTTCCTTCTGGCAGAAGAAAATCTGCCATCCTTACCTGGTCTGGCCTACATGTGACTCAAGACCCATAGCAGTGTGGTTGACTCAACTGCCCTCTGAAATTACCTAGCAAGACATTTAGTTCAAGGGCAATTAGGAATGGGCAAAGTATGCTGGTCCCACCAGTACTGCCCACATCCAATAAATGTTGTATTTTCTTTTTTTTTAATGTTTTTATTCCCCATTATCACATTTTCCTTCAAAATTTACACCCCACCCACAGACAGTAAACGGTAACAAATACAAAATCAACCCCCTTAACAATAACAACGATCCCATCCTCCCACCACCCCAAACAACGGCCCACCTGTCAATAGATGCATCCAATAAAACAAACTCTCCCACGGTGGAAACAAAAGACAAAGGAGAAAAAGAAAAAGGAGTCCACTCCCCCCCCCCCCCCCCCCACTCAATGCCATCCAACCTCTGAAAGAGTACCGTACATGATACCCAAGAGTGATAAACACCCCCCCCCCCCCCCCCAACTCCTCCCGCCCACTACCTCTTGTAAAACTCCTCCCCCCAACCTCGGTTCCCCCCAACTTTCCACCCCGGCTAGACCACTCGGACCCTGTTCTGCCAGGCTCCAATGGCCTGGCAGAACAGGGTCCGAGTGGTCTAGCCGGGGATCCTCCAGGGATCCTCCCCCTCCCCCAATAGTTTCGCCAAATTCGCGGCAAAATACTCAGTGGGCCTCGGCCTTTCAACTCCTTCAGGCAGCCCCACAATCCTCAAATTCTGGCGCCTGGATCTGTTTTCCAGGTCTTCCAATTTTCCTCGCAGATCCTTGTTAATCTCCATCACCTTCCGCATCTCCTTCCCCATCGAGGTAAGTTGATTACCGTGCTGCAATAATGTCTCCTCCACTTCCTTCAGCACCTTAGTTATTTCTTCAGCCGTAAGCAATGCGGCTTCCCGCATTTTCCAGCCTCCATTTTCCTTGGTGACCCCACGATGACCTTTCCACTCCCCAACGGACCTTCAGCTGTTTTTTGTACGGCCGTTTTTTTGCTCACCCTCGACATTTTCCTTTACTGTGCCTCCTCTGTGCCTTCTCCCTGCTTTTGCCGCCTCCGTGGACCCTGGGACAGGGCTTAAAGCCCAGAAAATGCCGTTCCCGAACGGGAACCCTCCATTGCGCGGCTGCCTCCCGCCCCAAATGTTGTATTTTCAATGGGACAGGAGAGCCAGCGGCTTGAAGACAACAGACAGACAGGACAAGAGCAACAGGAGGGCCACTTACGCAAACAAGTTTCCAGATGCATGCACCATACAGCGCACGGGCAAATTCATACCTCGCAGTTTAATGGAGTATACAAAAAGAACAAAGGACAAACATTCTCAATTGAGAAACCCTAACAACAGAAAACACACTTCCCAACTGGTCTGAGCAACTGGACTCTCAATTTACACCAAAACAAAACTGGGGAAAGACAATGATAGAACCAGCATAATGGAGGGCTTCACCTGTCTAAGTGATGGCCAGAGATCTGCTCCCATAAAGGACTTTGGTTATTTGGCTGAAGTGGAGGAACTGGTAAACTGCAGGGAATAACAGGAGTTAGCACAAATGTTGCCACTTCCAACACATCCCAACCTTTCAACTCAACCAAAACAGAAAACATTGGACGATCTCAGCAGGTCTGACAGCATCTGTGGCGAAAGAAGGGAGCTAATGTTTCGAGCCTGGATAACCACAGTAGTGTCAGTCAATGTACAGCCCAGGTAGCCATTTCTTCAATAACTACAGCTTTTTTATTTGTAGGTTATTCTTCTCGCCCAGCAATGCAGATTGTGTCGCCTCAATCCATTCAAGCGAACATTGAAACCTAGCAGCATACACTCACTTCATCTTTTTACTGGTTGAATATTTAGAAGGAGCACAAGGTTCGGAAGTAGAAATGACATCCCATACATTTTGGGCTAAAAGGAAGCACCAGGGCAGAATACATCAAGCACCTTCATCATTCACGGTAAGGGATAGTGAAAGCTCCACTGATTGATACTTGGATGTGTCCTGAAAATTCAATTGTCGTGAGACAGATTCAGTCTGTTGGGGAGAAATGAGGTGGCGTTCATAAGATGCTGAAATGTACCTGGGCCCAATGTGAGAAACTTGAGTGGGATTTAAGGTTATAATAAGTCCTGTCCGCAGAAACTGTGCACGAGCTTCATGCAAACTAGGCACACGCTCGTTACATGACAGCACATTGGATGTATTGGGCATGGGAAAAGCCTCAGGCCTCCCTGCTCAATAATATGGGAAGCCAGTGCTCAATGTGCATCACAATTGGCATCAGCCAGCACATTATCAGTCCAATGTTTGCTGCAGCTGGAAGCTAAGTGCCAAATAAGCTGACAGAATCAAAACTGTAACATTTATCGCCATACCAAGTTGACATATCATAAAGTTGAAGTAAATACTAGTCTGGTGTAGATTGCTTTGCAGGAACACTTTCCATTTCATTTTCATTTACCTTAATGGATAAGACATCGAGCTGCATGCCATAAAGAAGGGTAATACATCTATTGATAAATGGTTAAACTCTTAAACAGACTGGTTAGCTTGGTTAAACCTCACATTTTCCTCAGTTAGATTTCCAAGAATGATCATCATTTAGTCAATAGAACATTTGAAAATGAGCAATATATGTTAGAGCAAGGGTCATGCAGAGGTAGAAGAAAGTTTTATAAATCATAGAATGCCTACAGTGCAGAAAGCCATTCGACCCATCGAGTCTGCACCAACCACTTAATCCCACACCCTACCCAAAACCTAACCTACACATCTCTGAACACGAAGAGGTAATTTAGCATGGCCAATCCACCCAAGATGCATGTCATTGGACTGTGGGGAGGAAATCCACGCAGACACAGGGAATACGTGAAAACTCCAGTGCCCAAAGGTGACTGTGTGGAGTTTGCACATTTTCCCTGTGTATGCATGGGTTTCCTCCGGGTGCTCCGGTTTCCTCCCCATAGTCCATCCTCACAGTCCAAAGAGGTGCAGGTTAGGTGAACTGGCCGTGCTAAATTGCAGACACAGCCAGTCATCCAAGGCCGGAAATGAACCCAGGTCCCTGATGCTGTGAGGCAGTAGTGCGAACCACTGAGCCACCCCAAAGTTCAAGTGTAAATTTTCAAGTTCCAGGTGGAGGAACAGAAGGTCTAAAGCTTTCCCAGGCTACAGCTGCTCGAACTGCCTCTGAAGAGTGGCCTCACACATGTCGGCTTCAGTATGGTCATCAGCTAAAAGCCTTCTGAACTGTGCTACCACCTTTTATTCACTTAACTGTGAGCTGGGAAAGTTCCAAACTATCTACTCAGGATGTGAAGCCCAAAGGCAGAATTTTACATTCCCCCCAAGGTGGGCTCTGAAGGGGAAGGAGGGGGGAGATGGGAATGCCCCCAGGAACACACCCGCCTACACGCAGACACAATTTCATGCTTGCGTGGGCAAGGCCTCAGATAGAAAACCTGCCCATTCACCTAAAGGCCCTTCAGTGGCCACCTACGGTGCTTTTCCCACCCAACTTTAATATTTAGGATGGTGTGAACAGGAAGGGTGGGTAAGTGACATTAAACCTCTCTTCTCCCCCCCCCCCCCCCCTTCTCTGGTGTGAAGGGTGGGAGGGGGTTTGACTCCAAAGGTCCCCTCAGGGTTGGGGCGCCTTCCTCTCCGGGATGTTGGAGAATCGGGATATTTCCCCCCCCCACTCCTGGGACTTAGTACCAGGCAGAATGCTCTGTATCGCTGAACCGCTGTGCCTGACCGGATTGAAGAGCTGTTGGCTGATAGCTCTCATGGGCGGTACTTCTTTCCAAAGGTGGATGGAAGTCCTGCCCATTAACATTCAACACTGGAGTGAGTGTTAAATGGCAGTGAGAGCTTGCAAGTCGGCGGCTCTATGTTTGGCACCAACTCTCAGGATGGCAAGTACTAATCGCACACCATCCTTCAAATTTTACCCCAGCTATTCTTTCACCCACCATCCCCAGTAATGTATTCATATTCCATCTCTCTCCATCCCACTTTCTCACCACGACTGCCACACAGATTGTTTCAATCCAGTGCACTCATGCAGTATATCCTATAGCTATTGTTTGCAACAGTTAGTCTAAGCTAATTGTGCAAGGGGAGAGTTTCTCAGTACCAGTGTCTGGGATGGAGCTGTTAGGGAAGCATGGACATGGACACGGCGGGAAGCAATCAACATGGACTCAGTAACGAGAAAGCTAAGCATTGGATTGTAGAAGAAATTATGGGACGGGGCAGTCAGTGTACAGTGACAGCAAAACTAACTGCAATCATTAATAAACAAATTAAAAGTTAGTTTAAATCATTCAAAATCTATTCCAGGTGCATGCAAATAAACTGTATAGAGTATCCCGAGGCATATCCCTAAGTCTCCCAGACTAATAGTAAACAAAGCTTTCAAGCTGGTTCAAAAAATAGACTCAATCCGTTAATCTTTCAACTTCAGTTTTCTGTTCAGTCTACATTTTTGGTAATTATGTTGGCCTCTCTGCCCTGGTCTGAAAAACACAATCTTCACAAAAAAGAGCCCGTTTTGTACACGGTGATGAAACAGCACCATTTCACAATCAATTTCCGAAAAGTTAACATTCTGCAGCTGTTGTGTGTGGAGAAGCAGACACACAGCGCCAAGAGATTCATATGCAGTGTGAAACTTGAAAACAAACCTACTGTTTAATACAAGAGCAGAGCGATCTGATGAAACGGCTGCAGTTCCAGTTTTCCCCATTAGCCTTACTTTAACACAGGGTGGTATGTAAAGCAAATGCTAATGGCAGCATTAAGGTAACACTGACTGGCATGCCCTATCTTGCATTCATGTGTGAGAGGAGATTGGGTGGGTATAACTGTAGATGCTAAGAATGGGCCTAAAGAAATTCACAAGCAACTGATTTTCACGAGCATTACATAGAAACATGGCTACGTTCATATTTCCTTGCTCATCTGCATTCTCCCACATTACAATTATGGAACGTCATTAGTTCATTAACAAAGCTTGTCTGCTATGTTTTTGAAACCTTTATGTTACAATGACAAAGTAGAAGAAAAGCTTGCACAATTTCATTTTCTTAAACATGTACTAAAAAACTCAAATAATGCTTTGATGGTTTCGTACGAGCAGTAGGATAAAGAGGAGATGAAAGAAAGAACATGGTGCATAACTCTTGTGCTTTCATTGGGTCCAACTGTTAGAACATAGAACAGTACAGCACAGAACAGGCCCTTCGGCCCTCGATGTTGTGCCGAGCCATGATCACCCTACTCAAACCCACGTATCCACCCTATACCCGTAACCCAACAACCCCCCCTTAACCTTACTTTTTTAGCCACGATGTGGAGATGCCGGCGTTGGACTGGGGTGAGCACAGTAAGAAGTCTTACAACACCAGGTTAAAGTCCAACAGGTTTGTTTCAAACACGAGCTTTCGGAGCACGGCTCCTCCTTCTCCCCTTAACCTTACTTTTTTAGGACACTACGGGCAATTTAGCATGGCCAATCCACCTAACCCGCACATCTTTGGACTGTGGGAGGAAACCGGAGCACCCGGAGGAAACCCACGCACACACGGGGAGGACGTGCAGACTCCGCACAGACAGTGACCCAGCCGGGAATCGAACCTGGGACCCTGGAGCTGTGAAGCATTTATGCTCACCACCATGCTACCGTGCTGCCCCTTGTTCTTGATTATTTCTGGTGGATTTTATATTCCAGCTTATTTTTTGGAAATGTTGCCATAAATTGCCATCGGCAAGATTGGCATAAAATGTTGGCATTTGTTTTTCTTTCAAGGGATGTGGCATCGCTGGCTAGACAAGCATTTATTGCTCATCCCTAAATGCCCTCGAGAAGGTAATGGCTGAGCTGCCTTCTTGAACTCTTCAGGTACATCCACAGTGCCGGTAGAGTCAGGGTTGCAGGATTTTGACAGTCAAGAAACAGGATGATGTGTTATAATCCCACCCTGCATTCCTATCAGACAAGTGACATCCCAGAGTAAAACCTGGCTTGATAGACCCCAATTCTTTTTTTTAAAGAAACTGATGAGGGCAGTTACTGAACAGATTCACAGGAGTCTGCTTATGAGCATTTAACAAAATAACACATTTATTAACCAAGACAAAAAGGTTGGAAAGATTTCAATGCAAACACCAATAAATGAGTCAAATTATAGTACTCCTTCATTCCAACTATACCTGTATAGATGCACTCATATTTGTAAAGATAACACAATTTACAATATCTTTCTTATACTCTAATATCCACGGTAAGAATGCAGTACATGTAACCCAATATGCTAACCACGGTTGTGTTCACCACGGTCCAAAACCAAGTGACAGATGCCATCCAAAGCAGATATTGTGAATTTCTTATCAAGTCCTCCTCCCCAGACACATGTCACACCAAGCGGCCTCACTGAAACTTTGTCTTTCTCATGAAGGTTTCCAATCTCCCACATTCAAGGTTTCCAATTCTTGAAGAGTGCACCTCGGAATTCTCCCACAAACAAGGCTTTCACTTGGACATCTTCAACAAGGGTGCACTTCCAGGGTTTCAATCTCTCCTTCCAATGTTCCTTCCCCCTGACTCTCCGCGTACACTCCAACTTCCCCTACCATGCACACTCAGATATTCAGCCATGCCAAGCAGAGTATTACTGCTCCAAAGTCCCACACAGTAAGGAGTCACCAACATTCGGGTGTCTCCTTGGATCTTCTGGCTTCTCTCAATTCTGTTGAGGCAGTTCTGTCTTGTTAATTCAGAGTTTTTTTTTTCCTCTGCTCCTTACTTTTAACTTCACTTCACTTAACAGGACCTGTTTCAGATTGCCTGTCTTGTCCCCCAACTAGATGGTCCCACCCCCTGGCTTGAGACCTTCTTTGTTTTGGGACTTGCTCCCTGTTCCCCTCCAGTGTCCTGCTCTTTCAGAATAGCACTGCTCTCTCAGCTCATCTGATCTTTTCACACTTTCACTTTAGGTTTTCTTTCCATTCTGCACAGGCATGCAGAGCTAGTTTCCTGCTTGAAGATATAAAAGGAACAACTCCACGTGTGCAGGGCCATTCACTGGCCTGAAGTCATTGAAATGGACCAACTGCGCATGTGCAGCCATTCTCTAGCCAGCACATGTGCAGACACTCAGGGCCTTCTGGGAATTCTAGTTTCTGAACTCCAATTTAAAAGCTAAGCAAGTTTCTTTCTTTTTTGTTTGGGTTGTCACAGGCGTGGGGCTTGGAGAGGAACTTGCAGGTGGTGGTGTTCCCATGCTTCTGCGTTCTAGGTGGTAGAGATTGTAGGTTTGGAGGGCGCTGTCAAAGGAGCCTTGGTGAGTTGCTGCAGTGCATTTTGTAGCTGGTACACAAGGCTGCCACTGTGCGTCAATTGGTGGAGTGAGTGGATGTTTAAGGTGATAGATGGGGAGCTAATCAAGCAAGCTGCTTTGTCCTGTATGGTGTTGATCTTCTTGAATGCTGTTGGAGCTGCAGACATCCAGGTAAATGGAGAGTATTTCATCTTGACTTGTGTTTTGTAGATAGTCCAAAGATGTGCAGGTTAGGTGGACTGGCCATGCTAAATTGCCCTTGGTGTCCAAAAAGGTTAGGTGGGGTTACTGGGATAGGGTGGAGGCTTGGGCTTAAAGTGGGCGCTCTTTCAAAGGGCTGGTGCAGACTCAATGGGCCGGTGCAGACTCAATGAGCCGAATGGCCTCCTTCGGCACTATAAATTCTATGATTCTATGATGAACAGGTTTTGGGGAGTTAGGAGGGGAGTTAGAATTTCAAGCTTCTCACCTGTTCTTATAGCCATAGTATTTATATGTCCAGTTCAGTTTCTGGTCAATGATTGCCTACAAAATAGTGGGGGACTCAGCGATGGCAATGCCACTCGTCATCGGACGGTGGTTAGATTCCATCTCTTCCATGGAGATGTTCATTGCCTGGAACTTGTGTGGCATGAATGTTACTTGCCACTTGGCAGCCCAAGCCTAAATGTTGTGCAAGTCTTGCTGCATATAATCATGGATTGTTTTCAGTATCTGAGGAATCACAAATAGTAATGAACATTGTGCAACCGTCAGCGAACTTACTTCAGCCTTATGATGGAAGGAAAGTCAATGATGAAGCAGCTGAAAATGGTTGGGTCTAGCACCCTACCCAACACTACTCCTGCAGCCATGATCGGGGACTGAAATGATCGACTAAAAACCATAACCATCTTCCATTGTGCCATGTTGTATCACTCCAACCAGTGGAAAGTTGTTGTCAATTCCCATTGACTGCAGTTTAGCTCAGGCTTGTGATGCCAGACTCTTGTCAAATGCTGCCTTGATGTCAAGGGCAGCCAATGTTGTCAGGGCCCATATCCTTTGCAGCAACCAGTGCTTTCAGCCTTGGAGTCAATCAAATTGGCTGAACGTTGGCATCTGTGATGCTGGGAACCTCAGGTGGAGGCTGAAATGGATCATCCAAGTCGCAGTTCTAGCTTCAGCCTGGCCATTTGCACTAATGTGCAGGGCTTCCCATCATTGAGGATGGAGATATTTATGGAGCTTCCTCTTCTAGTCAGTTGTTTTATTGTCCACCACCATTCATGACTGGATGTGGCAGAACTGTAGAGCTTAAATCAGATTCATTGTCTGTGGGATCGCTTAGCTTTATCACATGCAGCTCCTGCTATTTGGCGTAAAACTAGTCCTGTTCACCAGGTTAACACCTCCTGACATGCTCACCTGCATGTCATCGCCCGTCAATTCTGCATCGATGCTTCGAAAGAGCACCCCTTCTAGGCCCAATCCCCTGCACTATCCCGTAACCCCACCTAACTGTTGGATACTAATGACCAATCCACCCAACCTGCACATAGAACACACAGTGCAGAAGGAGGCCATTTGGCCCATCGAGTCTGCACCGACCCACTTAAGCCCTCACTTCCATCCTATCCCAGTAACCCAATAACCCCTCCTAACCTTTTTGGACACTTAAGGGAAATTTAGCATGGCCAATCCACCTAACAAACCCACGCAGACATGGGGAGAACGTGCAGACTCCGCACGGACAGTGACCCAGCAGGGAATCGAACATGGGACCCTGGTGCTGTGAAGCCACAGTGCAATCCACTTGTGCTACCGTGCTTCCCTCAACACCAACTGTGGCAGGAAACCGGAGCAACATGGAGTACTGATTCGTCAGTGAGCGATATGTGATGATCAGCAGGAGGTTTCCTTGTCTAGGTTTGATCTGATGCCATGAAACATCATGGGATCTAGGGTCAAGGTGGAGGACTCCCAGGGCAGCGCAAACTCTACATTATCAACTGTGCTGCCACCGTGGTGGATATATCCGACAGACAGGACAGACCCAGGGATGGTGTTGGTGGCGTCTGAGGGAGTATCAGTAAAGTATGATTTGGCATGACTAGGTCAGGCTGTTGCTTGATCAGTCTATGGCCCAATTTTGAGCCAAGCCCTAGATGTTAGTAAGCAGGGATTTGCAGGGCCGACAGGGCTGACTTTGCCACTAGCAGTTCCTGTGCCTAGATTGATGCCAGGCGGTCTGAGCAGTTTCATTCCTTTTTGACTTTGTAGCGGATATTTTCAGTGTTAGGAGCAAGTTTTTTTTTCTTTTTTAAAATTTAGAGTACCCAATTTATTTTTTTCCAATTAAGGGGCAATTTAGTGTGGTCAATCTACCTAGCCTGCACATCTTTGGGGGGAGGGGGGGGCGAAACCCACGCAAACACGGGGACAGACTGGGTCACAAAGACAGTGACCCAGAGCCGGTATCGAACCTGGGACCTCGGCGCCGTGAGGCAGCAGGGCTAACCCACTGCGCCACCGTGCTGCCCAGTTAGGTGCAAGTTAACAATGTTGCTTTTGAGGAACAAAAAGAAATTCACACATTTAAAATCTATTGATGCTGCTGGTAAGTGGAAAGGTTAGAATTTTCACAACGGTAAATGAATTTTTGCAGATCAGCAGCAAAGTGAATCCAGCTGGTGTTACATGCAAACACCCAGCTCGTAGCCAGGAGGTACTCACATTTTGAGTTAATATTCCGGTAAAGTTTCCTATTTCTTTGTTTCAAAAAAATAGCTGCAACAAAATAATTTGTTACCTTGTAATAACTTAGGTAGAATACAGACAGGCGATGCCAGGAATAGCCTTGTTGATTGCTGCCAAAGCTTCATTTGATGATGTCTCATTTATTTACCATTAATTACTCATTTCAAACTGATGGGAGAAGCAGCTCGAAGGCACATTAATATTAAGTCTTTCATGATTAAAGGCAGCGCAGGGTATCATTTACAAAACTGGGTCTCGGTTACTAAGCATACAGCAACAAGCACTGGGTTTCAACAACAGCTGACAGTGGAGGTGGTTTTGCTACTGTTATATCTAAAAATAAATAGCTGGCATTGATTAGAGGTTGTTGCAGAGGGAAATTAGAATAGGCTTCTGTCAACACAGACACTTGCACCACATCAGGAATGGCAGTGAGGCAAGTTAAACAACTCTTGCTTCAAACTGCAGCTGGTGTTTGGCAGAGACTTGGGAACAAAGCATGCAGCGGCAGGCGGGGACATTACCTAGCAGGCACACACAGGCAGCACCACAGGCTTTTTCAGAAATAATTTGGTTGGCCCCAAGTATAATTTGCTAAGGTTTTGTGACCTCCTCGGGGTTTAACTAAAGGATTCACGCATGCCCTACACCGTGTGTGTTAAGAATTCTCCAGTCATTCAAATAGCTTGTGGTTAGGAAAAATCAGTAAAGCGCAATAACTGAAAGTTTTCATGTCTGATCTCCCCTACCCTGGGTCAAGGGAAGGTCAACAGTTCAAGTGCCATTCTTGAGAACATCTATCTGCTTCAAAGCAACAATTTTATCTCCGTAACTATACAAAACATTCCTATTTCAACTCTTCCATGAGCATGGGGATTAGGAATTTTCTATATGGAGAATCCTAGGTGTAAACCTGCAGCACCATTTATCTCTGTCATACAACTTTCTTAGTCAATTCTCATTTGCGTGTGTATCTAGTTCCTTACAGCCCAGAAGGGGCAGAAATATCCTATGTATTAATGCAGAGGTTTGCAAACTAGCTCTAATGCAATGTGGTGTTGTAGTTCTAATCAGGGACTCAGGGATCTGCAAGGTTGTCAGAATTCTGTTGCCTGGGGCCAGTCACAGTGAGTACAGTATTGCAAGAAATCTATATTTTCCATCATCGTTACTGCTGTTGTACATTATTACATTTTCTTTGGAATGATAGCACTTGTTGGCACAAAGTTGCGACAGGAAGTCCCAGGTCTGTTTCAATACTTGCAAACGGTCCCCCTGTACAAAATAATTTGAGAGACTGTAGCAAAGTATTAACCTCGGAAACTAATCTTCTGCAGGCTAGTGTCCCATTTATAGATCCAAGAAGCACAGGAGGGCTCCACGATTCACTTGCACGTCTTCTTGGCGAAGCTAGGGTGACTTTTTCCAACAGTTATCTACTTTAAACTGCATTTATGATTTCAGACCCTGATGACAAAACATGATGGCAAAGTGACTGCCTTTGACACTAACCGCAGGCCATCTCGGAAAGTGGGTCAGGCTGCGGGGGCGGGGCGGGGGGAGAAGAGAGAACAGAGAGATATAGAAAAATCACAGCTGCAAAGTCCCAGCATTGGCACAGATCCAAGATGGCAGGTTTCACGGAGGCAAAGAAACATGTATCAGATGTGGCTTCCCTGGCAAAAAAAAAGTCAATCTTCCTCAATCATTTACATTTAGTTTCGGCTGTATTAGCAATTTTTCGCTGCCATGTTATTTTTTTAATATAGATTTATCATCAGATCAATAGTGTGCTGACACTGAACAGAGAGTATCAACCGTCAAAACGATGCTCTTCTGAATTTAAAAGCAACTCCAGGTTTGTGCCAATGTCAGTAATACCACTTCTGACAGTGAAAGCTGTGTCTGCAATACTGTCAGCAGTGTAGTTCTATCACCTTCAAGCACTATTCATTTCACACTGCGAGCTAGTTATTAGTTGGCTCAATGTTTGAGCCCTGATTACTCTTCACCTTATACAACATTTCAGATTACCAATTGGTCCATGGCAACACTATATATCTCCCTACATAAGGTGAAAGATTTAGAATATCAAAAGCTTTCCTCCAACATTAATGAACCCACACTGCTCCATTTGCTTTTCTCTTGGGTGAGGAAGTATTAAATTGCTGACATTTTTTGAGCCTTATTGTTGCTGTAATACTGTAGGAGCAGCTTACAGTTTACCTGATAACAATGCCTGCTATGCTAAAATAATTTAATGACTTGTGTAGGAAGGAATAAGATTGACTGGTTCTACACTCAATAAAAAAAGTTACGAACAAAGAGCTTTGCTGTATAATCTAGATATGTTTTATGCATAAGTAAAATATGTATAAAATATGGCAGGTATATAAAAAAAAATCTCACTCTGCTCAGATCACACCAGCGCAAGGAAGAAGCTGCCAAAATCAGAATAAAGCCAGTCTGTAATCTCCATGAGCACACTGCACATAGAAACTGCAGGATGTTCAAAGACACGAGAGCTTTTGGATTTATAAGATATTAAGGCTTTCTCATGAAGACTTCAGTGCCCTTGCACCTGGCTACAGATTAGGTTATTCTTCATTTATGCACAGTTTTCGTTTTCCAGAACAGAATTCCCTCAAATCAATGGTCCTTTCAGTCTCCAGTTGATGTTATCACATCTGTACTATGGCCGGCTGGGAAAAAGGTTCAGACACCAGGAGCTCACAACCGTAACTCCTTGGGTTGCTACAGATCCAAGTGGATGGCCCTCAGACAGCAGCAGAAATAATCTGAAGATTTTCTTTGTTTTATTTGGGGGGGGGGGGCGAAGAGAGTTAAAAGAAAAGAAAATTTTACACATGGTGGGGAGAAAAATTGGACTCCAATCATTCTGACCAAAGGCAATTACACCTGCAAATACAGCGCAGTGAGCAACGGTTGAACTTTTTTTCAGGTGGCTAGTGTCAAATCTGTAAACAGACCTCCGTACGATCCTAATTAAGACATGTTTTAAGCATTATTTGTATTGGTATTTTATTCTTTGAAACTGACCCAACAGGCGGCACAGTGGCAATGTTGCCTCACAGCACCAGGGACCCGGGTTCGATTCTGACCTTGGGTGACTGTGTGGAGTTTGCACATTCTCCCCGTGTCTGCGTGGGTTTCCTCCGACAGACCAAAGATGTGAAGATTAGTTGGATTGGCCATGCTAAATTGCCCCTCAATGTCCAACGGTTAGGCTGGGTTACGGGGATGAAGCGGGGTGGGTGGGGTGCTCTTTCAGAGAGTCGGTACAGGCTCAATGGGCCAAATGGCCTCCTTCTGTAGGTGTTCTATGATTCTATCTTAAGTTACTAACTGCATTTTGACAAGACAAAGAAAACATCAATGTGTTTTTTAAAATTCTTCTACTTCCTCCCCTTGCTTTGATCACAATTCTCAAATTTAAATGTATGAAGTGTTGTAAACCAGTCTATATGACAGAACTGTTCTATTAGATTTGCACAATGACAGTTTTGTACTCCGAAGAATGTTGTCCAATATTCCAAATAACACCAAAACGTTATTGATGTTAATTACTGAATTTGAAAAATCTATAAAACTCAAGCAACCAGAAAAACAGTAATTGTACTAATAAAAACGTATAGTCATGCATTCGGATTCCAGCCCACTCCGTGTATACACAAATACCACGTACATACAGGCACAACTTCACACGGATTAGAAGGTCCTATTAACGAACTTGATCAAAAGCATAAACTGGTCACAAAACATAGTTCACATTTTTTTTAAATGATGAGAAATGCATTTCTTTGCAATTGTGTTTCTCATCATCCATGGAAAGAAATCATCAGAATTTCCAGTACAAATCACTGCACCTCTCCCCCAGCAAGGGTGTAGACATTTGTGCAATAATAGAGCCAGCAGTTCCTGGATGTGAAAAACCATTTCATTGACGATGAAAAGTACAGATGAATTTCTGCTTTATTGCTTCTTTTGACTCCCTTACACTCTCTCTCCCCCTCTTTTGGCTGAATAGGATGACCAGTCCCTCATGTAGCAACAGCCGTTACAAAGGTTCTCGCAGACCGGAAACCACATACATCTGTGGTCAACCTCTCGGACCCCAGTCATTTGGGGAAGTGAAATGTGGTTTGGTTCCTCAGAAACCTTTCCAACAATAGTGACTCGTCAGTTGTGGGTGGCTCAGTTGCTAGCATCCTTACCTCTGAGTCACAAGGTTTGAGGTTCAAAACCTACTTCAGGGTGTGAGCACAAAATAAAATCAACTGAAGCTCTGCCGACTCAGCTGGGCATAAAAGATCAACTATTTTTTTTTAAAGTTGGGATATTTTCCCCAGTGTCCTTCCACTCACCCGTCAGTCAACATCAGGAAAAAGAAGTGATTATCTGGTCACGATCACGTTGTTGTTTGTGGGAGCTTTCTGTGCACAAATTGAGTTGCAACAGTACACAGCACAAAAAATACTTTACTGGAAAGAGCTTCGAATACCTGGTCACTGTGAAAAGTCTGATCTCAATGCAAGTCTATCTTTCTTTTGGTTTGCCTGTTTGAGCAGAAGGGTAACGCTGATGTGTGTAGCTGTATGTCGAACAGCTCTGTCACAAATAAAATACAGTTCAGCAGAAATTACTGTGAAATGTAATCTGAAGTATTCTCCAAGTACATTTTCAGATTTTGCAAATAAAAATTGAAAAATAAAACGGTCTGTGAGACACATTAATTATGCCAAGAATGCATCAATAGTCTTTTCAAAGAACACAAGAAAAGTGAAAGTCTGCATTGGTGAGGTGGTAGGTATTACTTTTCACAAACACATATCATTTGTCAGTGCACAGGCCCCATTTGCTCCTTTAAGGCATAATATTTGTTTTTAAAATGCTGTTATAGTAACATAGTTCACTGATGAGGCATGTCTTTATTTATGGACATGCATATTCCCAGATTGTGTGACTATGACATACCGTTTTTTAAAGTTATTTGCGTGAAAAACATTTGCCCATGAATCGATGAACATTTATCTCCCATCACCTCCACTGCGCTAGAGTATGAGTGGATGGGAGAAGGTTAAAAGTACACTTATGGTACACCAGTGTTTTGGAACTTGAGAAAGAGGTCTGCTTTTCATAAAGGCTACAGAAGTTTAACAATGTGTAAAATGGTCCATGCTTCAAGCATTGGACATCAGGCAATTTTTACAACTTTTATTTTTGATTAGTGATCTGCCTGTAACTTGCCTTTACTTTTGATCCATTCTATTTTTTAAAAAAGACAAACACATTGAACTATTAATCTTCACAATTATAGATTAGATGTAAACTCTGAGAAAACGATACTGACATAAAAACAATCCTTTTATTTAAAATTTTCCTCATCAGTTGGAACATTCGACCAGAATCACTTTAAATTTGGAATGATATATTTAGCAGGCTATGAATGGGCAGAGATTACCGTTCTTCACTGAATGGAATGGATTTCTTAAAAAATTTCAAACTTCATTGCTCTTTAATAGTTTCAGATTAGATTGAGTTCCCAGCATCTGTTATTTGTTTATTTTGAATGGACAAAAATCTGATAATTAGCCTTGTGAGTTGGTTGATTTGAAATAACAAGAGGGCTGCAAGTCCTCAGTGAAGATTGAAAATGACTTCTGGTCCCTTATTTACACTGCATATAGTCTACTACCAAACAATAATTAGGTGAAATCAAAACTGTGCTCTCAGAACATACTGTCACGCTCCGTTTATTTAAATAGTACTTCACAGTCTTCCCATAACTGTTTCAGATAAATAAACTTTTCACTAGACCAGTTCCATCACAAAACTCCCTGCTGATGAATGAACTTTTGACCTATAATTCCCCAGAGAAGAGAGCATCACAGACACACTCCCAAGAAGTAAACAGACTCCTGGCTGAAACATTATTCAAAATGCAGCCACACTGCAGAATGCTGCTGCTATATCGACTTTTTGTGCAGTGCAATTCATTTGTACACAACAGATCACAGACATTTTGTAAAGGGATGTAGAGGGAAGCCGATTTAGCAGCCCACTTACACCATATTGCTAAATCGATATTTTATTAGGTTTTCTGTTGCAATGCAGAATGACAGGAAAGTGCCACGCTAAATTAGATAATGTGACATGTAATGTATCACCGCCAAAGTCAGCAATTTCTTTTTGCCTTGCAATGTGCACAAATAATTTAATGCATTTTCTTCCCCAAATTTTAAGCCTCTCTCTCCTCCCCTCTCTAAACATCACGCATCGTTCTCACATGCAAGAGGAGAGCTGGGCAAAACCCAGTCTCATATCTCTGCCAATGCTGCAACAGATTCAGCCACCAGGAGGCAGGCAATATCCACCAGTGGACATTTCACCCTCAAGACTCTTGAACAGAGAAAACAGACCAGGGTTTTAATCAGGACAAGAGTTCAGAACCTCCAGATAAAAAGCTCACCTTAGCACCACATGGCACAGCTTGGAGAAATTTCAAAATTAAAATAAATACAAGTACTTGCAGAGTAACAGAGCCAGTGGTTGGTGCCTCGTATTGTGAATGAAATGATAAATTGCAGTGATGTCATAGAAACTCTGTCAGAAGCAGAGTCTTTAATCCTAAAGGATGAATTGGAATTGAAGTTAACACGACAGAACATATCACTTGTAAACCCTGCCACAAGCATCAAGAGACTTGGGCAACCAGATTTTGGCATTACTGTTATGATACTTCATTGGTCATTCTTGGCAGATTCAAGCTATTAACTTCTGTTAAACTAATGCCACAGCTATAGTGTAAGCGCAGTTCAATTCCGACCTGACTCTGGAGTGAAGGGCAGCAAGATCTGCTCTTAAGTCAGAGATTCAGTCCATTTCCCTTCAGACATCATCACCCAATTTACACACCATCAGTTTAGTGTCTTATAGGGCTTTGTGTTAGCACCATGGAGAAACAATAAGGATAGTATTCATGTTGACAGTGAAGAGTATCTGAAGAATCTATACTTGGTTCTCAAAGCCATGCATATGTTTCATTAAGTTGTTAGCCTGAGTTTTAATCTTAAAGAATAAAGATAGGCCAGGCCCCACTTCCCCCGCCAGGCCCCAATCCCTCCCCCCCCCCCCGGGCCAGGCCCCAATCCCCCCCCCCCCCCCCCCCCCTCCAAGCCCCAATCCCCCCCCTCCACAGGGCCGAACGCCACCAGGCCCCACTCCCCCCACCTCCGCCAGGCCACAATGCCCCACCCACCGCCAGGCCCCACTCCCTCCCGCCTCCGTCAGACCCCACTCCCCCCGCCAGACCCCACTCCCCCCGCCACCAGACCCAACTCCTCCCTGCCTCCGCCAGGTCCCACGCCCCCCCCCCCCAAACCAGACCCCACTCCCCCCCCGACCAGCCTCCGCCAGACCCCACTCCCCCCCCCCCCCGCTTCTGCCAGGCCTCAGACCATTCCTTGGAGTCAACTGCCCACCCAGCTTCTAATCCCCTCCCCTGCAAACCTGGTTGAGCCTCCTGCAGATCTCGGCAGATCTCTGGCAGCCTGCCTTCAATCAGAATTGCCTCTGGGCAGGGAACCAATCAATGATGTCAGTGTCTCTCTGTGGAGGCACAGCGCTTGCGGAGGGAACCCAAAATGCAGATTCTCCATGAATTTCTCACCAACCTGCTCCCTCCAGGTCAGATCAATAAAACATCTACGCCGTATTTCTATTGCTATAATTCACACAACCGCTATAGACATAAACAAAAAATAACTAGATTGTTAACTGTTTAAAAAGGTGAGATTGTTGTGTCTGATTCAGAAGCTCAGAGAGAAGAGTCTCAATATGTGGTAACGGAAATTCAACAACTCAATCATTTGTATTAGGTTACATAAAGAGTCATAAACACAACAAAGAGGAAATTTAATGCTAAACAAACAAAATGATCAGACTGTTTGAAAGAAGAGTCTGAGAATTAAGAGGAATAGACTGCAGTAAGTTTATACATTACACCTAACATTATTCATTTTCCTGACTATCCACCAGAGTTTTCACAGAACCAATGCTTGCACAAGACGTTGCTTCACTGCACAGCAACTAACACCAATCTCCTCCTGTCCAAAATAATTCAACCACACATCCCAAGAAAGATTAAATTCAATCTACGTGATCAGAATTGTACTGATGTTCAGGGTCCTGCTGCACTATAAGAGTGACAGAAACATTTTCAGACTCACAATTATCCTCCACATTTTACTTTCCTTGCAATGGTTTGGGCAGGGCGGGTGGGTAGTGTAGGGCTCGACATTCCCTTTGTTTTCCTGGATACAGTGCATGCTCTGATGTCAAACATGCATGTCATCTGGAACTCGCCAGACCTTCCACATTTTCTTTAATTTCTTCCAAATGACGAGCATTCCCGTTAAGTATGAAATGTTGTTTCTGCATTTTGTCCAATATGGTTTAACTGGAACAACAAATCGAGCTTGTTCCTGGCAGCTGAGTTCTGTAAATATTTCAAGGCCTTCTTAGTGCTGAGTTAAGGGAGATGGTAAGAGTCACTTTCCAACTGTTGAACTCCCCTAATGTAATGTAAATGGTACACAATGTACTGGGATAATAATTTCAAATGTTTTACCAGCAATTGCCTAGCAATGATGTTAATAAACTTAGTCATGAACATTTTCAGCAATGTACTAATCTCTAAACAACTTATGAGGAAGTCCAAAGATGTGCATGTTAGGTTGATTGACCATGGTAAAATTGCCCTTAGTGTCCAAAGATTAGGGGCAGCACAGTGGCGAGCACTGCTGTCTCACGGCGCTGAGGACCCGGGTTCGATCTAGGCTCTGGGTCACTGTCCGTGTCGAGTTTGCACATTATCCTCGTGCCTGCGTGGGTTTCACCCCACAAGTCAAAAATGTGCAGGGTAGGTGGATTGGCCACGCTAAATTGCCCCTTAATTGGAAAAAATAATTGGGTACTCTAAATTTATTTTTTAAAAGTGTCAAAAGATTAGGTGGAGTTGAGGGGTTATGGGGATAGGGCCGGAGTCGGCCTAGGTAGGGTGCTCTTTCAGAAGATTGGTGCACTCAATGGGCCGAATGGCCTCCTTCTGCATGGTAGGGATTCTATTAATTGTTTGCAAAGATTCTCCTGGAATTGTACAAAAGGACCAAAACCCAGAAGCTTCCAGTCACAACTCCAGTTTTCTGCTATTGCCTCTGTTATCAATTTAAACCCTTCCTACACAGACTGCAATTAAACAGATGGCCTGTCCAAAATAGGCCAAAGAGGAGTGGAGGGTAGTACTGTATTTCTTGTGATTATTTAATGTAACTTCCATTCCTCAGAAGGGCTATATATTTTGAAATAATTAGGCAATTGATTCCCTAATCCTGCTGCTTTCATCCTCTGATCAGTTGTAGTGACATGTAATCCTGAATCTCTCTATCATATCTGTCTCAACCCCACCTTGTGCTGTAGGTACAGTCTATTCACGATCCCACAATCAGAAGCAATGGCCTGGTTGAGTTCCAGGTGCAGACTCAAGTTTTTTTTCCAAAATTTAGATATTTTGAAAAATTAGCAGACTATTGTTCATAGCATCAAAATAATACGGAATCTATCAAATAGCTGGGATTTCTTCGGATGTGTGGTTGAATTATTTTGGACAGGAGGAGATTGGTGTTAGTTGCTGTGCAGTGAAGCAATGTCTTGTGCAAGCATTGGTTCTGTGAAAACTCTGGTGAATAGTCAGGAAAATGAATAATGTTACAAATACCTGGTTTGTAATGCAGAACACCAGCAGCGCAGGTTCCCTTCCCGTACCAGCCTCCCCGAACAGGCGCCGGAATGTGGCGACTAGGGGCTTTTCACAGTAACTTCATTGAAGCCTACTTGTGGCAATAAGCGATTATTATCTGCAATACGCGGCTCAGATGCAACGCAGGTGGCTGTCTTGGACCCCAACACCTGCATTATAAAGGGGGACTACTGTAGTACCAATCAAAAGAACATCTTTAAATCTGAAGGTTTCGCTAGAAAAACTTGTGTTACTGACCGTCCTGCCCATGCCCACTCCAAGGTGGTTTTGGGAGGAATATCTGCCATCCAGTACTCCCAAGGTACACATCTTTGAAAGTTTGGTGCGTACAACTTCCACTATTAGTGCACCAGGAATCAAGCCTGTTCATCTCTTGAAATGAGCTCCTTCCGAGCACTGCTCCGCATTGCATAGTGGGATTGCCTTTCCAGCATTATCATGATACATAGAACATAGAACAGTACAGCACAGAACAGGCCCTTCGGCCCTCGATGTTGTGCCGAACAATGATCAACCTACTTTAAACCCACGTAACCCGTATACCCGTAACCCAACAATCCCCCCATTAACCTTATACTACGGGCAATTTAGCATGGCCAATCCACCTAACCCGCACATCTTTGGACTGTGGGGGGAAACCGGAGCACCCGGAGGAAACCCACGCACACACAGGGAGGACGTGCAGACTCCACACAGACAGTGACCCAGCCGGGAATCGAACCTGGGACCCTGGAGCTGTGAAGCATTGATGCTAACCACCATGCTACCGTGAAGATACCTACTCACCTTTCAAGGCACACAACAGTTTTTCTACCCACCTCCCCCAAACTCACCTTTTGTCACACAGGTTTGAGAAAAATTTCAATTTCTGAAAATCTGAATTAAGTGCAACAAATATAAGGCATGCGCAGGAGGTCAATCAACAGCAGAAAGAAAGAAGCATCAATGGTTTCGACCACATCTCTATTTCAACCCCCCCCCCCCCCAAATGAAGCATTGACCCAAACCTTCTTATTCAGGTGTTGATTGAACATCTCCTGCATTGTCTGCTTCTAACAAAAGGAAATTGTGGGGATCAGACGTCTGTTGATAATATCCTCTGTGTGGCTCCCTGCTACAGGACTTCATTTAATTTCTCCATCCAAATGGACAGATTAAGACTGCAGGATGAATCTGATTAGTAGAGAGACACATTGCACTCAGTAGGTCTACTAGATGTGTTCGGAAGACTTTGGAAAAGCTGTTTAGCGGTAATCCATCTGTGGTTTTCAAACTGTAAGCACTATAACGATCACTGTTTACAGCATAATATTTTTATTTGTCTTTTTTGAATTTCAAGTGCCATTTTTGTTCATTCAATAAATATCACCAGAAGCCTGACAATAAACAATATTGAAAACGTCTTCAGAATCTTTCTTCTGATTCACAGATATGAAAGGAATTTCTAAGACAGAAATATAGTTGGTATACATAAAGGTTACATGTAGAAATACAAGTAACAAATATTGTAGCCTGGAAGATCGAGGTGCATTAGTTACTTTACTCTGGGGTGTTTCCTCATTAATGTTGGACACACCAAAAGCCTCCTGCATAAACATAAAACAGCTGATGTACAAACAAGGAGACGTCAGTCCAGATTCAGACTGCAGTGCCTCGACAGACCAATTCAAACGTATTTATGAGTGCATTTACAAAGCATTCTGCTTCAAACTGTCTGAACTGAAATCTCCACACAGACCAATATCAATTTGTATTGCTTCCTTTAGTGGTCAGTGTAAGTAACCACATAGATTTGTAACATCCTATTGTGATGGATTACAGGGCATTTTTTTTTATTTTTCATTATGATATAGCAGAACATGAAATGGTCTCATACTGACATTCTGGAAATGGTTGCAGTTAAGAAGGAGGGAAATTGGGAAGACTGCAAGAAAGTAAAACACTAGATCATGAAGCGCTGTCTTATTACCAACTATTCTGTAGTGTCGCTCAGAAGAAAGAAAATCTTGTTTTAGACGAATGATCAATTAATGTCATAAAATTCTGACAAAATTTAGGATTATCAAACTATTTGATTTCCTCAATATCTGAGTTTTACGAGTTAAATGCTTCACATGGGTTTTTTTGTTAATTGTACACCCATAAGCAGGATCAAGTAAGATATTTGAAAAAGTCCAATTCTTAATAGTGCAAATGGTAACATTAATTTGAGAACGGTAAATTGCGATGGATTCCAATCTATGACATTTGAATTATTTGAGAATAAAAGTATACACTGTTCATCAAGTGGCTTATTAAAGCAAAATGTTTACCAAAACTGTCACAATCAATATTCCCTCCTAAATCTTTGTCACTGTAAGTGACCTGTTCATTTGAATGTGTGACACCTTTCAGTTTATCTGCAGGCATGTGAGATATCACCAATGGAGCAGTTTATGATTTGCCTCCACGATACCTTTTGGGATGCTGTGTGTTTGCAGTTTACAGGAAATACTGATCAAAACAGAGGTTACTATCCCAATGACGGACCAACACTCTGCATTTATATGGCACCTTTAACATACCGAATGTCAAGAGGAAAGGGAGAAGATCTATAGCTGGTGAGACAGTTAGGAAGGCTGACCAAAGACTTGGTAGAGTATTTGAATGTTCCCTCTGCTTTCACCCCCCAATAGCAAGTGAGAGAAACTGAAGGATTTTTTATTTGTCACTAACATGGAGACCATTCCGATCAGCTGCTGATGCCACTTTCATCCCTTCTCCTAGTCCACCAGATCAAACTTTCCTAAGGTCCCACCCCCACCACCCTAGCCTTGTAACTGTCTCTAATTCCTTTCCCATCTTCCATCTCTGAGCTCAAGTTGTCCATGACATTCATTTACTAATCCCTCGATCCTATTCCCACTAAACCACTGACCACTCAAACTTCCATGTTAGCTGACATCCCGCTTTCCTTCAAAGGCGCACACACTGTAGATATATACTTCCTAAAATTAGGGTGCTGGATTATCCAATTCTGGGGCTATGTCCCCATGCCGGTGTGGGAACAGTGGAAAAATGGCACAAAACAGCAGATTCCTCATTTTGCTGGGGGCTAGCAGGACGGCAGCGTAGAGCACCCAGCTCCAGCTGCTGATACGCCCCGGAGAATTGCCTGGTCCGTGGCCGCACATGCGCACTGCGGTGATCTGCAGCGGCCGCACCGTGCAACATGACGGCAGTCACTCGCAGACCCGGCCTCCAAAATCCCTCCCCCTTCGGCCAGCTCGCGCGCCCTGGGCCACACACCCCACCCCCACAGTGCCCCAGCCCTGAATAATGTCCCCCTCTGCGCGCAGATCGCCCCTCCCCCAACTGTGGCATCACTGGACGAGTCCGCAGCCGCCACGCCAAGTTCCCGATGGGTGAGTCCATGAGACCCACGCCGTTGGGAACTCGGTCAGTGAGGGCGGAGCATCGGGGGGCGGGCCTCAGGCAATGTCCTGAGGCCTTTGTACTTGCGAAAGTGGTGCCGCCCCTGATTTGGTTGGGAACTCGGATTCTCCGGCCATTCGCCAAACGCAGTTTCGGCACCGGCGACCGGAGAATCCAGCCCAGGGTTTTTAGAGGAGTTGCAATATCAGTGGGGATAAGGGCTGAAGTCAGGTGGAAGTTGTATGGAATTCTATGGAATATAAATGGTGGATAGGAGTTGGGATTTGAAACTCAGCTCTGGGTTAAACAGATAAGACAGGCTGACTCAGCCTAAGTGAGCAGCCAGGAGAAGGATGGAATCAGTGGCAAGTGTGCTGAGATTTTGGTATGGGCTGAAAATTACAGATCTGGTTCTCTTGATATTGAATTGAAGGAAATTCCAAGTCAATTTAATTCAAATATTAACACTTGTATTTCTTTGTACTTAGCTTCTGAAGCTTGGAGAGTCACTTTTTTCTCAAGCTATTGAACAGATGAATGACATTCAGATATATTTAATGAAGTCAGTATATATGATTAAGGGTACGGTCACACATAGTGAAATCATTCTATGGGAGTTCACTCAGACACATGACATGAGAGTGAATATTCCCTTGTAAAGTTTCTCAAGTGACTGCATATTCTAACTGCGTAATGCTGGCAGGAAGTGTGCCTTGTCACCTTGCGTTGCCTAGATTGGGACAATTGCAGGACCTGGAGTAGAAATAGCTGGTTTGGCCCTGTCAGGGATCGTCACATGGTTGTGATGGTTAGGGGGTCAGTGTTCCTCTTGTCTGATGGATGGGTTGTGGTACTGAAGGGGTCATTTTAATATCATCTACTTTTGACTTGCTAAGCAATTCGCTTGTGCTGCAACTTGGTAGCACTTGGCTGTTGGCATTGGTGACCTGACCCTCCAACACAATACTCCATCAATAACATCGAAATAGCTTCGGGTTACGCAAAAAAAGAGACCCATGAATCTTGGTTGATTTGACACACAGTATGTCCAATCAATGCAAAGCAGCAATCAACAAAGTTAATAGGATGTTGAACCACAAAGGTCAACATAGTAGAGTGCAGGTCACAGCGGGCAAGGGTCACACTTCAGGGCTCTGATCAGACTGCACTCTGTGACAGTGTCCAGTTGTGAAAACCAATAACGGAAAACATTCGATAGCTGGAGACAGAACAGAGCCACGAGGTCAAAGGTCAGGAGGTCAAAGTGGGGAACAATTAGATTAGAAAACAAGAGAGATGGCTGAGATATGATTTCATATTGGGAGTAGTTAACTCAGAATATTACTTTTGATGCAAATACCTTGTCTCTGAGACTGTGTCCCCGGTTCTAGATTTCCCAAACAGGGAAAATATCCTCCCTGCATCCAGGCTGTCCGGCCCTCTTAGAATTTTATACATTTCAATCGGATCTCCTCTCATTCTTCTAAACTCTAGTGAATATATGCCCAGTTGAACCAATCTCTCCTCATAGGACAGTCCCACCAATCCCAGTATCAGTCTAGTGAACCTATGCTGCACTCCCTCTGTGGCAAGTTTATCATTTCTTAAGTAGGAAGACCAACACTGCATGCGATACTCAAGATGCAATACTCACCAAAGCCCTGTATAACTGGAATAAGACATCCTTACTCCTGAACTCAAATCCTCTTGCAACGAAGGTCAACATACCATTTGGGTATGTTTAGGGGCTGTTTAGCACAGGGCTAAATCGTTGGCTTTGAAAGCAGACCAACAGCACGGTTCAATTCCCGTAACAGCCTCCCCGAACAGGCGCCGGAATGTGGCGACTAGGGGGTTTTCACAGTAACTTCATTTGAAGCCTACTCGTGACAATAAGCGATTTTCATTTCATTCATTTGCCTTCCCAATTTCTTGCTGCACCTGCTTCTCCACTTCCATTGGCTGGAGTACTGGCACAGCCAGCACTCTTTGTACATGCACACTTCCCAATATATCATTTAAAAAATACACTTCCTTTCTGTTTTTCACACCAAAGTGTATAACTTCACATTTTGCCACGTTGTACTGCAACTGTCATGGGTTTGCCAACTCACTCAACCACATCCACTCTTTTATAATAAACTCTAGCATCTTCTCCACTACTGATGTCAGGCTACCTGCTCTGTAATTCTCCCTTTTGGTCTCCCTCTCTTTTTAAATACTGGGGTTATATTTGCCACCCTCTAATCTGTAGGAACTGACCCAGTTTATTTTGGATGACCACCATGCATCCAATATATCCAGGGCCACTGCCTGTATCAGGCCTTAGTGATTTGTTAGCCTTTAAGACCATTAAATTCCCCAGCGCCATTTTCTTACTAATACTGATTTCTTCCAACTCCTCTCACGAGATTCATGGTACTCTAACATTTCTGGGAGGTCACTTGTGCTCTTTTTGTGAAGAACCAAAATATGTGTTTGATTCTTCTGCCATTTCTTTGTTCCCCAATATAATCATCCCTGGCTTCTGACTGTAAGGGACCTACATTTGTCTTTACTAATCTCTTTATCTTCAAGTATTTATAGAAGCTTTTATGCTCAATTTCTATATTCCCTGCAATTGTACTCTCATATTCTATTTTCTCCCTCTTGATCAAACTTTTTGTCCTCTTTATTGAATTCTAAAATGCTCCCAATCCTCAAACAATTATATATGTTCTCAACTTTGGATTTATTATCCAGGGGCAGGTTTAGCTCACTGGGCTAAATCGCTGGCTTTTAAAGCAGACCAGCAGCACGGTTCGATTCCTGTACCAGCCTCCCCGGACAGGCGCCGGAATGTGGCGACTAGGAGATTTTCACAGTAACTTCATTGAAGCCTACTCGTGACAATAAGCGATTTTCATTTTCATTTCATTCATCCCTATTTTCTTTTGTAAGCCATGGTTGAGCTACCTTTCCTCTTCTATTTTTGTGCCAGACAGGAATGAATAGTTGTTGCAATTCATGCATGTGTTCTTTAAATATGAACCATTGCCTATCCACCATCAACCCCTTTAGTGAGGTTCCGCTAAGTATCCTTGCCAATTTGCACTTCTTAGTTCCCTTTATTTAGAATGAAGACCCTAGTTTCAGAGTTGACTACTTCACTCTCCATCTTAATGAAGAATTCTATCATATAATGGTCGCTCTTCCCCAAGGGACCCACACAAGATTGTTAATTAATCCTTTATCATTGCACAGTCCCCATTCTAGAATAGCCTGTTCTCTGGTTGGTTCTTCAATGTATGGGTCTAAAACACTATCACATACACACTCCATTTTGTATTCTGGCCCCATTTATTTTTCATCCTCGATTTCTCTGCCTTACACTTTTGCTTCGTACGTTTCTGTCTTTTATTTCTAGCCTTGAATTGCCCTCCTCGTTCTCCTTGCTCAGGTTACCATTCTAGTTTAAATCGCCCCCGACAGCACTAGCAAAATCCCCCCCTAACATTAGTCCTGGTCTTGCCCAGATGCAACCCGCCCTGCTTGCACCGGTCCTACCTTCCCAAGTACCAGTCCCAATGTCCCAGGGATTTAAATCCCTTTCTCCTACACCATTTCTCTAGCCACGTATTCATCTGGTACTCTTGCTAGCAGATGGCACTTGTACTAATCCTGAGATTATGACAGTTGATGTCCTACTTTTTAAAACTTACACCATGCCCTAACTTCCTTTTTCTGTTTGTAGGACCTCAATTATTTTTTCACCTATGTTGTTGGTAAAGATAGCAGGACCACTGGCTGTTCGCCCTCCCCCTTCAGAATGCCCTGCAGTTGCTCCAAGACAGCCTTGGTCCTGACACCAGGGAGGCAACAGAACACTCTGCAGATTCCTTTGCGGCCACAGAATCCCCTTACTAATGAATCCTCTATCACAATAGCCCCGACGTTCTTATTCCACCCCTCTTGTGCAGCAGACCCACCTATGGTGTCATGGACTGGCTTCCACTGCAACCATGAAATCTTATGATGTAGTTCTATCAGTTAATGTCTGCGTGTTTAGATTTCTTCTCTAAGCATTAATGGTTCCAAACCGGGAATGGGAGGGAGGAAACAGTGTCAAACAAGGTAGTTTTAGGACGGATTTCAGCAAATTCTTCTCTGCACGAACAGTGATCCACATGCAGAATAAACTTCTAGATATAATCGTGAATACGAAAATCCGACAATCATTTAATGAACTACAGAATGCTACGACAGAGAAAGACGTTAGGTTCTCTTGGGATCGATGGCCTTCTGCGTCAGTAATGATTTTGTGAACACTAAGGTCCCACTGAGTACACATTGCATGTTACATTAACATTGACTGACATTTGGCAAAAAAAGTATCAACATCAAAATGCATCTTGTATGACAGTACTATCCAGCACAGGGTCCTCAACCCAATTACTGAGGCACAACTGAATGAATATCATTAGGCCCATTCGGACAGGTAGCTTGAAATTAATCAGGAGCCACACACTTCAATCACCATAAATGATCCTCTGAGGGTTTGGTTTAAGACTGAAGATGCAATTTATTTAAACAGTAAACGTGGAATGTTCCCTCTGTATTTCTAAAAACTGTTTTTTGATATGCATCTGCTTTTTTAATGGTGTTTGAAGCCTTTCATTATATCCGAGTTTAACCGAAAAGCTCCTGGCTTCGTGACATAGCTCATTACCTTCTGTGGAAAATGTTATTAAGGAACTTAATTTGCGACTATTGTCAATTTTGCAAATACATTCTCACCCAAGAAAATGTTTTATGCTCCGGCAATAATCGCCCATGCAAATCTACAAATATCAAAATCGTTGCAAAGCAATACTGCATTTCTTTGAAGAAAAATTATTTAAAACATGTCACACAATTCTATTAATTGTACAGACACCAATTTAGGGTGTGACTTTTTTGTGTGGATAAAGAACACCCTCTTTGTGAATTTAATTATGCCTACCTCTTATCAGCAAGAGCACTATACATAAATCACATGACATGCTTGACATGATGTTTTAGCTGCCCATCTTAGTGAAGTGTTATAAATGTGGGGGTATAATTCAGCTGCAATTAGAAAACGTGTTGGAGATGCTATATGGGAGCTATGCCATGCTGTCAGAAATGCTCAACATAGTTAGGATACTGCAGCCTTCCTCTATGCCACAAACTACATCACTCCCAGCTGCAGCTTAATTTTCTGTGACTTGTCTAATTACTGTAATTAAACATTAATTGCCATTAATTATTCACACATAAGCTAGTCGCAAGTCAAGTGGTAAAAGCCAGATGAAATCTGTCGTACAACTTACATGTGAACAGTGTGCACTGTTCAATGTTGGCAGGTCATTGGGTTTGCCATGACGGAACACAAGCCGAGACCCCCGAAAATCCTTGGGGCTCTGATGTTGGCACTGCAATCTACAGTCACAATCAGACATTACAGAGGCCCACAATCACTAGCAGCTCTTCCAAATTCTGCCCACACTACCCACTAAGCCCAAAGCAACAGCCTTCCAAAGTCTATTGAAGTAATAAGCAATAATAAAAATTAAGATAGAAACACTACAAACTAATAATTAGGGGGGGGTGCACATTTAATATACCAAAACTACATTTGATTTTTTAAAGTACGAATGCTGTCCCCTTGATAAAAAGACCCCAACTCACTCAGACATTTTTGGTTTCATTCCAGATTACAACACGTTCTTTGTGTCACTCTGACAGGAAACACAACCAGTTACAGAAAAATATACTGCATCTTAACATGTGCTGGAAACCACCACACAAAGTATTAACAAGGAACAATTTTAAATCTCCACCAAAAAAAAGACGGAAAGGAATATTTTGGGCTGCAAGCACAGGACCTTTTATGAGAAATGGTTTGAGCGTTAGAGGGAGCACTAACATAGCAGGCAGCATCTCGTCTACTTACGCCTGCACCCGACTGGATGCAAATTGAGGCAGCAGGCGGCCGACTTTAAGTGGTGCTGCTGTAGCAAAAAAACGTTTGCAAAATAAAACAGAAAATGTTGGAAATGCTCAGCAGGTCAGGCCTGATGTTTCAAAGAAAAGGTTGAAACGTTAATCCTACGTTTCTCTCCACGGATGATGGTTGTTCTGCTTTTTCCAGAATTTTCTGTTTTTAATATCAATTTTCCATCGCATTTTGATTTTCATCTTTTACTAAACATTTGACTTGCAAACAAAATCTGATGAATCCCAAGTAACGGGGTAATTAATTCAAGCTCTTTCAATTTTACTTGTATTATTGTGTTATTATGCATCTTCTTATTTAAATCATAGAATCCCTTCAGTGCAAAACGAGGCTATTCGGGCACATCGCGTCTGCACCATCCCTTCGAAAGAGGCCCACTCCCCTGCCCTATCCATGTAACCCCCGCACTCTGATAACGGCCAACCCACCTAACCGGCACACCTTTGGGCACTAAGAAGCAATTTTAGCACGGCTAATCCACCTAACTTGCCATCTTTGGACTGTGGGAGGAAACCGTAAGCTCCCAGAGAAAACCCACACAGACACGGGGAGAACGTGCAAACTCCACAGACAGCAAATCCATTGCTGATGTCATTAAGTGCTGTACAGTAAGAAGTCTTACAACACCAGGTTAAAGTCCAACAGGTTTGTTTCAAACACGAGCTTTCGGAGCACGGCTCCTTCTTCAGGTGGAGAAGGAGCCGTGCTCCGAAAGCTCGTGTTTGAAACAAACCTGTTGGACTTTAACCTGGTGTTGTAAGACTTCTTACTGTGCTCACCCCAGTCCAACGCCGGCATCTCCACATCATTAAGTGCTGTGGCATCATTAGTTTTTAGCTCTGCATATTTAGTTTTACAGCATCATATAGAGGGCAGGTAAGGACAACCACACTGTGGATATGTTAAGTTGTCTCCCTTTACCGGATTTGTCAACCCAGGTATTGTATCTTCCCGAGATGATTTTCTTACTAGAGAGACTTGCCCAATCTCAAGTGAGTGCTAAACAAATTAAGCAATGGACAGACAAAGATCCTATTTCTGTCACAATTTAAAGGGTTTCTGATGCAAGGATGGCCATCTACCGTAGAAGATGGTGGGTGAAGACTCGTGTGAGGCACAAAGACAAGTTAAGTGTGCGGGATGGTTGCATTCTGTGGGGGCGGAGAGTGGTTGTTCGCACGTAATGGATGAAATGCATGATCCTTATTCAAGAGCATCTCGAATGAAAAGTCTAGCCAGATCGTATGTTTGGTGGCCTAATATTAATCAGGGTTAGGAGGAAAAAGTGAAATTCTGTTCTGTATGCCAATCTAACCAGAAGATGGGACCATTAGCACCATTACATCCTTGGGAGTGGCCTGACCTTCCTCAGTCGATACTTATGTGGATTTTGCAGGTCCTTGCATGGGTCACAGTTTTATAGCTACCGTGGTGCACATTCTAAGTGTTTAGAAGATACATCATGAGAAATATTACAGCTCCCGGTACCATAGAGAAGCTACGCTAAGTCTTTGTGACACATGGGTTATCAGATTCTCTCGTTTTTGATAATGGTACAACATTTACAAGCGATTTGTTTCAAGAATTTATGCAAAGGAATTGAATACGCCATGTGCGTACCACGTCTTTTCATCCAGCTTTAAATGGTTTGGCAGTGAGCTGTTCAGATATTGAAGGAAGGATTGAAAAGGATGGCAGGTGATACTTGAGGGATCATACTCTCGAGGTTCCTATTTCAATATCGTATCAAAACACAAACTACGGGGCTCTCACAAGCTGAATTATTGATGGGTAGGAGGCCGAAGTCTTACCTGGATCTGCTACATCCAGATATCAAAGCAAAAGTGGGAAGGAGACAAGAAAAACAGGAGATGATGATCATCATGCTAAGGAGAGACATTTTAACCCAAATGATTGTTATATCTCAGGAATTTTGGTAGTAACCAGCATTGGCTACGTGGAGTTATCCTTAACCAAAGTGGTGCAGTATCTTTGGAAGTGAAATTGAACAATGGAAGAGTTGTTCACAGGCATAGATAATATTCATCTACACCATGACTGTGAGACAGCAAAAGTTCCAGATAACACAACAGAAGGAAATGCGGCTGTGGAAATTCACCGTGGTTCCTGTTGAACCAGGACTTTGAGTGGACTGTATTTCAGGAAAGGGACACTCATGCTCAGATACTTAACCTACTCCTGCGCCCACAAGTTCAGTTGGTCTAAGTCAAGCATCACCAGAGTTGCCGGAGTCACCAGTGCTACTGTAAAGATCACAGCATCGTCGCAAAGCTGCGGAAAGACTGACGTATAATTATGGCATTAGTTTAATTGTATTTCTGTCTTATTAAATTTAAGGGAAGGGAAATGTTATTAATACACATCTTCTCATTTAAACCCATTGCTGATGACATCAGTAAGCACGATGTGGAGATGCCGGCGTTGGACTGGGGTGAGCACAGGTGAAACCTGAGGAAGGAGCAGTGCTCCGAAAGCTAGTGTTTGAAACAAACCTGTTGGACTTTAACCTGGTGTTGTAAGACTTCTTACTGTGATCATTAGTTGTTGTTACTCGTGTATATTATTTTTCAACTGTTGATAGTTCTAATTCTAGTCATTATTATTTCGATGTTTAGCTAGTTGCTCCTGTTTTTTTGAGTCCATACTGTATTTTAAACTTTGCTATTTTTATACATTAAGGATCATCTTTCACCACATAATTTCAACGACCTTCCTGTGGTCAAGTTACTGCAACTTGAATTTACCTTGTTTTCTTAATTTCTATTGAATCAGTTATGAAGCTACTACTTCAAATACAGTATTTACATTTAACTGCGCCCTCAAGAACAGAAGGTCCGATGTCAGTTTTATAGACATAAACATTATTACTACAAGCAGGCCAACTCAAGTGTCCAAGACCCGTCATGCAGCTGTTTAGTGAGAACCTGAAGCATGTCCTGAATAATACAGTGTTTGTAAAGCCTGCCAGGGATTCTTCTGCCTGAAACATCACTTCTACATACTGTGGCACATGATGTGGCAAGTTTATGAGGGACAATCTTTCATTAATGCATGAAAGCTCTGTTGTAAAAATATTGTTCATAGGTCACTGTGCTAGATTCATATTGTACAGTCATTGAAATGTTAAAACATAATTTAATGTTAAAATAGGATAGTAGGCCTATTAGTGGGTTCTCAAAATCTGCAAATTCCATCTTTTGTGGAAACAAGTGAAGCAGTGAAATGACTGTTTGAACTCAGAAAACTGTCCCATGTTCTGTGGGTTAAAGTTCAGCAATAATTACAGATCAGGACAGTGTCAAATTTGGCAGATTCCTACCGAGTGAGCCAGGACTATTGCCAAACATAGAAAATACCAAAAAACAAGACTGAAAAGGTTTGCAGCGTGTGGTTAGAACGAGGGGCTGATTTACTACAGGTGTAGTTAGTGTTCTTGCATCAAACGACATTAGCATTTCTACAATGTAATGGACTAATTTCAGTGTGAATTGCAAATTGAAATATTTCACCTCGAGAAGTGAGGTTTTGAGACTGGAGCAACATCTTGTGAATGTGAAGAGGTAGATGAACGAATAACAGAACAGAATGTGAAGGAATATATCATTGTGTTTGATTAAATGCCTGTGCTGGAACATGACATCAAATTACATTTTAGACAGATTTGAGCTTTTGTGTGATGAAAGGCTGCATTTTATGTAAACATTTATATAAAAGAGAAAGCATCGTGCTATTATAATAAACTCTATGAAGTATTGAATGTGCAAGAATACATCATGTTCCACCTAAGTAGTGCAGAATAAAGCATCAACTTTAGCTTACATCAAGGGAACTCCCTTCAAGTTAGAATAGTAATACTGAGTAATTAAAAGATAATAGGGGTGGCACGGTGGCGCAGTGGTGAGCACAGCTGCCCACGGCACTGAGGACCCCGGTTCGATCTCAGCCCTGGGTCACTGCCCGTGTCGAGTTTACACATTCTCCCTGTGACTGCGTGGGTTTCACCCCCACAACCCAAAGATGTGCAGAGTAGGTGGATTGGCCACACTAAATTGCCCTTTATTGGCTACTCCAAATTTATTTTTAAAAATTGAAAGATAATACTTGCACATTTGGTGTCTAATCTGACGCAAATCCAAGAAATGTTAAGGTAAAGACTGTAAAATGTGGTTTGAAGAAACCAAACCACTTTCTACTGTAAAAGAAATGCAGAATGATTAGATTGGGTAGCGCGGTAGCATGGTGGTTAGCATAAATGCTTCACAGCTCCGGGGTCCCAGGTTCGATTCCCGGCTGGGTCACTGTCTGTGCGGAGTCTGCACGTTCTCCCAGTGTGTGCGTGGGTTTCCTCCGGGTGCTCCGGTTTCCTCCCAAAGTCCAAAGATGTGCGGGTTAGGTGGATTGGCCATGCTAAATTGCCCGTAGTGTCCTAAAAAATAAGGTTAATGGGGGGGGGGGGGGGGGGGGGGGGGGCTGTGCCAATATTTTATTAAAGGGATTGTTGAGATGTTATTCAGGACCTTGGGCGGTAAAGGGAAAAAATCAGCTCGAGCTACGCTGGAGGTTAGGTGGCATGGTAGCACATTGGTTAGCACTGTTGCTTCATAGCGCCGGGGTCCCAGGTTCAATTCCCAGCTTGGGTCACTGTCTGTGCGGAGTCTGCACGTTCTCCCCATGTCTGCGTGTGTTTCCTCTGGGTGCTCCGGTTTCCTCCCACAAGTCCCGAAAGACGTGCCTGTTAGGTGAATTGGACATTCTGAATTCTCCCTCAGTGTCCCCGAACAGGCTCCGGAGTGTGGCGACTCGGGGCTTTTCACAGTAACTGCATTGCAGTGTCAATGTAAGCCTACTTGTGACACTAACAAAGATTGTTATTATTAGGTCCTTGGGCAAGGGCAGGACAGGACAGGGCCAACTGTGATTTCAATGAACAAATACTTCCCAATATTAGTCATCCAAGGACTCAACATGAAAAACAGGCAAATAGGCAAGGTACCGACTCAATTGGCACCTGTGGCATCATAGCCCTGCGAGAAAGTCATGTCTTCGAGAGAAAAGAGCGGGGAAACTTTCCGAGAGTAAATCATTTGAAAGTATTCACCAGTATATGGTGATTGGCATGTATGGAAAACACAGACGTACCCACTGATGTAATGAGTACAATAAAGGAGGAAAATCATGAAACAGTAATCTTTTCACATGACAGTGCTGCATTAGAAGTGTCAGGGTATCTTTGTCTAATGTTGCTTTGCTGGTCATCACTTTAAAACACAATGTTCAAAAAGAGCGAAGATCAGTTCGATATGAATGTTGCAAAGTTCGTTATTCCAGTTTCCCCAGGAAAAGGCTTGCGAGAAGGTGGGGCATGTCTGATTTGTGGAGTCAATGGCCAGGGTGAACCAGTGACTGCTCTCAAAAGACTACTCACTTTCAGAAAAACTATTCACACAATGCGTATTGTGAGAATATTTATTATAAATCTGGTTGGGTTTCGAACAGGTCTGACATGCGGTGTCGGGAGCACATGAAGGAGGTAAAGGACTGTAACTCACAAAATCCCAAATCAGCAAACACTTTCCTCAGTCAATACAGTACAAATTTAGTGCCATAATCCTGTTATTAGCAACAGAAAACAGGCATTTAAAATGCACAGACACCCAAGCTTTAGCTCTTTCTTTGTCACTCAGCTTCAGAAGTGGTATTCTCTGGTGGAAACGGTAATGTGAATACTGGCTAATAATATTCAGTAAATACTAAACAGCTGTACACGTAGAACGTTCAACACATTTTTCCAGACTCCTTCCAAATGATGCCCCAATTCTGAAAGCACATTTCGGCTAAACGGCAGACAAACCAGCTATTTGCGTTTTATGCTCTACCCGAGCCACCTCTCATCTTTGCTCACCTAAATCTTTTAACAATCGACCCTCTCCCGCATAATGCTCACCTAGTTTCTCCTTAAATACACTATTTATTTCAGCCTCTTCTTGGGGTAGCGCGTTCTACATTCTCATCACTCTCTGGGTAAAGGCTGAATTGGATTTCTTGGTGGCTATTGCTAGCCTATGTTTGTGTTCTTCCCTACAAGAAGAAACATTCTCTCTGTATCCACTCTATCAAAACCTTTCATAATTTTAAAGACCTGCATCAGATAGAGATAGAGATAGAGAAATACAGCACAGAACAGGCCCTTCGGCCCACGATGTTGCGCCGAACCTTTGTCCTAGGTTAATCATAGAATTTTGGACAATTTGTCATGGCCAATCCACCCAACCTGCACATCTTTGGACTGTGGGAGGAAACCGGAGTACCCGGAGGAAACCCACGCAGTCACGGGGAGGATGTGCAGACTCCACACAGACAGTGACCCAAGTCGAAATCGAAAATGGGACCCTGGAGCTGTGAAGCAATTGTGCTATCCAAAATGCTACCGTGCTGCCCTTAAGAAGTTAACCTACACTCCCTTATTCTACCCTAATCCAAGTACCTATCCAATAGCCGCTTGAAGGTCCATAAATTTTCCGACTCAACTACTACCACAGGCAGTGCATTCCATGCCCCCACTACTCAGGTTATCCTTTAGTCTTCAGTTTTCAAAAGAGACCCCAGTCTGCCAATCTGTTCCTGATATGTATACCCATGTGTTTTGCTATCATCATTGTAAATCAACTTGGCTGGAAAATGCAGCTTTTAAATGTAAATAATGGAGTATCCTAATTAATTTCAGAATAGTTGGGAGTGTCATCAGCATCGGAGCTGCAGTTGTTCAGGAAATCCACAATCACCTTCCCAGTGTAACCAGCGATGGGCAATGGGATGATCTCACATTGTCGCCCATATTCTGAAAGTAAATTGCAAAAACTTTGACATATATCAGTAAAGGATGCCAGTGGGAAATATTAATTTTATTTTTAAAAAAAGGAACCAAATAAAACTGACAATATATTCTTGGTAAACAGACCATACAATGTGCTGATGGCAAAGAATACGGCTGCAGTCAAGGTTCTGATCACAGGGACTATTTAAATGAGCTAACTTTAGGCTCAGACTTCACTGCTTGGAGTATGGTCGCTATTAAACATTTCTGGGTTAATGCTGGAATGTTCAGAATTTCAGGCATTCAAGGAGGGCCATGCAAGGAGCAAAAATAGTTCCACACAGACCGCCCAGAACTGATGAGACAGCCTGTATGGATTGGCAAAGAGCAAGTCATGTCTGTTTCTAGAGATAACAGGTAGATAAACTGGTGTCGAAGGATTTTGTTTAATATTGACTTCCAGGAGGCATTCTTCTATGTTCCACTGTGACAAAAATGAGGTGCGTGGAATTAGAGGCAATATTGACTTGGTTAAGAAATGCATTAGGAAGTAGTTTTGAGAAGAAAATAGGATAACTTATACTGTCAAATCAGCAGGAGGTGACGAGTGGTAACCCCAGGCATGTGTAATGGAGCATTTGTGTTTCGCTCACTCTATAAATGATCTAGATGAAGGAATAGAGAGTCATGTATTTAAGTTTCATGACGACATTAAGTTAGTTGACAGAGCAAAGAGTGTACCTGGAAGCAGAAGGTTGCGAGAGATATTGATAAATCAAATGAATTGGCAAAACTGTGACAAATGGAGCTCAATTTGGGAAAGTGCGTGGTCACTTGATTCAGACTCAAGATAGATCAGGGTACTTTCTAAATGGCAAGAAGATATGGTGGATGAGCAAAGATATTTAAGGGGTCCAAGTACTGAAATCACAAAAGCAAATGGAGAGTTATAAATAAAACATTAAAAGGCTAACATTGGTCTATATCATAAAAGGAATGGAATACAAGGGATGGGAGTTATACTCCAGCTGTACAGAACTCTGGTTAGACCCATTCTGGAGTACTGCATTCAGCTCCCCTTGGAGGGGATTCAGATCCACCAGAACAATACTGAGCTGGAAAAATTTAATTATGAGAATGACTTGCATTGAGACAATATGGGAATACTTAGGTGGAAAAGATTATGAGGTGATTAAAGAAGTTGATAGGCACTGCCAGGGTACCAGGTGGCACCAGCAGCGTACAGCACAGTAGCTAGCACTGTTGTTTCACAGCACCAGGGCCACAGGTTCGATTCCCGGCTTGGGTCACTTGTCTGTGAGGAGTCTGCACGTTCTCCCTATGTCTGCGTGGGGTTCTTCCGGGTGCTCCGGTTTCCTCCCATAAGTCCCCAAAGACAGGCTGTTAGATGAGTTTGACATTCTGAATTCTCCCTCGGTGTACCCGAACAGGCACCAAAATGTGTTGACTAGGGGCTTTGCACAGTAACTTCATTGCAGTGTTAATGTCAGCCTACTTGTGACAATAAAGATTGTAATTTAAAAAAGATGGAGTCAAGATACAGATCAGCAATGATTTAATTGAATTGTAGAACAGGCTCAATTGCCTGTTTATTTGAGTGAAATAATGCAGTTCATGGCATGAAGTTACATTTGAACTTTTAATTGATTTGTCTAAAAGACGAGTGTTGCTGCAACTGTACATGGCATTGGTGAGACCGCACCTGGAGTATTGTGCACAGTTTTGGTCCCCTTATTTGAGAAGGGATGTAGTTTCATTAGAGGCAGTTCAGAGGAGGTTAATTAGGTTTATTCCAGAGGGGAATTTCGAAGAATGAGAGGAGATTTAATTGACGTATATAAGATGATAAAAGGTATTGACAAAGTAAACGTAGAGCAGATGCTTCCTCTTGTGGGGTAATCAAGAACAAGGGGTCATAGTTTGAGGATAAGAGGAATCAAATTGAAAACTGAGATGAGGATAATTTATTCCCCTCAAATGGTCGTGAATCTATGGAATTCACTAATCCAGAATGCGGTGGGTGCGGGTCATTGAGTGAAATTGAGGAGATAGACAGATTTTTAATTAGTAATAGGTTGAAGGGCTATGGAGAAGGGGCACGAAGCGGAGTTGAGGCCAAGAGGCGATCAGCCATGATCGTACTGAATGGTGAAGCGGGCTTGAGGGGCTGAAATGCCGACTCCCGCTCCTCGTTCTGAAATTCTTGAACCAATTACGCCCTTAAAAAACAACAAAACATGTCACCATAGAACCAAATTTCTATTTTCCTGTGAATTTTTATAGTTCATTAAGATGAGGAACGTTCTGGTCGCCTCATTTTAGGAAGGATGTGGAAGCTTGAAAAAGGTGCGAAGGAGATTTACCAGGATGTTGCCTGGAATGGAGAGTAGGTTTTACGAGGAAAGGTTGAGGGTGCTAGACCTTTTCTCATTAGAACAGAGGATAAGGGGCGACTTGATAGAAGTTTATAAGATGATCAGGGGAATAGATAGAGTAGACAGTCAGAGACTTTTTCCCCGGGTGGAACAAACCATTACAAGGGGACATAAACTTAAGGTGAATGGTGGAAGATATAGGGGGGATGTCAGAGGTAGGTTCTTTACCCAGAGAGTAATGGGGGCATGGAATGCACTGCCCGTGGAAGTAGTTGAGTCGGAAACATTAGGGACCTTCAAGCGGCTATTACATAGGTACATGGATTACGGTAGAATGATGGGGTGTAGATTCATTTGTTTTTAATCTAGGACAAAAGATTGGCACAACATCGTGGGCTGTATTTTTCTATGTTCTATGTTCTAACTTTAATGGTGAGGCGCAAAACACAATTTTAGTACCAGTGTCAATCATTGGGTGCAATCTTCCTAAACGGGAACAAAGTCTCCGAGCAAGCATGTTTAGCCGCCTGTTTCCTGGCACTCACAGTGCCGAGAAACACATGACGATTCCACACAACTCATGTTGAATAAGGGGCCTGAAGGGGGAAAGTGTGGTCGAGGCCGCATATAGCCCCACTCTTTACAATGGGGAGCTCCGCTCACTGGAACTCCCCATTTGTAGCGAGAGATCAGGGCTCCATTTTAAAATGGCGTCCCAATCTAGGAGGCCCACAAAAGAATCCCTGACCTCCACCCCTCCAGCCCGAACCCAATATGGGAAGTTCCTCGCACCATCCTCATCCTCTGGAATACTTATGCTGGGAAACCCCACCCCGATCGCGTGCAAAAAATGCCAGCTTGGCACCGCCAACCTGACACCTTGACAATGCCCCTGCCAGCTGGCAATGCCACCTGGGCAATGCCAGGCTGTCACCCAAATGGCACTGGCAGGGTGCCATGCTGGCAATGCAAAAGTGGCAGGCTGGCACTGATGGTGCCACCTGGGTACCCTAGCATGGGTGCCATGCAGCTGAGGCCCTCCAATCCTCTTGGAGACCCCCCACGAGTGCCATTCTGAAATGGGGACCAGTACCAAATGGCACTAGCCCGAGGTCTGAGGCAATGGGATTGAATCCCAAAGTACCTTAGGAATCTGCACATTAGAGTACGGCTTAATGCCTCGATCTAATATGCAGATTTTCCAAAAAGCAATGATTCACCTCAACGTCTCACAAAAGCGCGTTGCATCCCGTAAACTGGGTAATCCTGGGAGCGTGGTCTCCCGGCTTTCAACGGTCACACTGCGCCGCAGCGAGCTGCTTTTCCGGCACAGCGTGGCCATAGGATCGCGCCTAGTGTGAAGCACTCCCAGGTTGTCATTTTCAAAAGAGTGGCTCCACTCTCGCAGTGTAGATTCTTCCAGTTCCTGCAAAGGGATTGCCAAATTACGTCAAATTAAAGGCAGTTTTGTGCTGTGGGTCAATGATTAGAAAACAACCAAGTTTCAGTACTTGACACTTTGACAAACAAAGGAAATTTAATTATTTCACTCTGGGTTAGATTAGAACTCAAGTTCCGAAGATGAAACCCACTATCTCACTCAGTCCAGTAACAGATCTGTACACTTCTGATAAGCAATTGACCATTCATTCCAATTGTGTTTTAAAATCTAGGGGTAGGAGTTCAGCTTGGACTGTGGTGCAAAAGCTGTGCTATTGGAATAGAAGCCTGTTAAACACAGCACATAGCATTTAATTCCATTAGCTGCAATGGAACCGAATATCAGATGCAAAGTGTAACCAGGTGACCGGAGACCGCCCACTTTGCACCACCATCCAAGACAAATTTTTAATCCCTAAATTTCAACATTAAGCTAATTAGTGTCACTCCTCTTATCACATGGGCTACTCCACAACAGAGGCCTTGTTCTAAATCTAAGCCATACTGTTCAACTTTACGCATTACCAGTGAAAGTGAAAAGTGTGCGATGATATAGGGACCCAAAGAACAAAACGCAGCCAGAAGTGGATTAGAACCAAACACTGAAATCAACTGGGCATGTCTCACATGCAGGTGGCTAGGGGGCATCACACTCAGAAATGGGAACCTGGATTGAAATTTCCCCTCTTTAGACTACAGGAATTGGGGCTAAATGTGGTGCCCCTACTGCTGCTCCAGCTGGGATGGGCAGAGATATGAAGTCAAAGTTGCAACTTCAATCAGTTTGATCCGACATTAGGCCCTGCCTTTATTCGCCAACCAATTAGGGGAGGGCAACTTGAGTTTTAATTAACTATATATTGGAGGTATGTAAGGGGAACTGTTGAAAGTGACTCCCCGTGGAATATTTCCTCTATAGAACATTACAGCGCAGTCCGGGCCCTTCGGCCCTCGATGTTGCGCCGACCTGTGAAACCATCTGAAGCCTATCTGACCTACACTATTCCATTTTCATCCATATGTCTATCCAGTGACCACTTAAATGCCCTTAAAGTTGGCGAGTCTACTACTGTTGCAGGCAGGGCGTTCCACACCCCTACTACTCTCTGAGTAAAGAAACTGCCTCTGACATCTGTCCTATATCTACCACCCCTCAATTTAAAGCTATGTCCCCTCGTGTTGGTCATCCCCATCCGAGGAAAAAGACTCTCACTGTCCACCCTATCTAACCCTCTGACTATCTTATATGTCTCTATTAAGTCACCTCTCAGCCTTCTCCTCTCTAACGAAAACAACCTCAAGTCCCTGAGCCTTTCCTCGTAAGACCTTCCCTCCATACCAGGCAACGTCCTAGTAAATCTCCTCTGAACCCTTTCCAAAGCTTCCACATCCTTCCTATAATGTGGTGGCCAGAACTGCACGCAGTACTTCAGGAGCAGCCGCACCAGAGTTATGTACAGCTGCAGCATGACCTTGTGGCTTCGAAACTCAATCCCCCTACTGATAAAGGCTAGCACACCATATGCCTTCTTAACAGCCCTATTAACCTGGGTGGCAACTTTCAGGGATTTATGTACCTGGATGCCGAGATCTCTCTGTTCATCTACACTACCAAGAATCTTACCATTAGCCCAGTACTTAGCTCATAAACACTGTTGTGCAAGTATTAAGAACATAATTTCTTGTCGAGAGCAGACTAGTTATTTACAGAAGCATGGATATAACGTATCAAGTCTCAGAGGTGATGTTTCTCCGCCTAGAAGCAACGATTACTATCCTCCTTTGTTAAGGGTGTTAAATGTTTCTACATTCAAATCTATCTGGAAAAGATCAGAAACTCTTGTTAAAAATAAATCAAGTACTAGTCTGTTTTCCCTTCCCTTTCCCCTTACAATATTGTACTCTTTGCAAGGCAGCTTTGTTTTGGTTTTAAATATTTCAGAATTCTGAGACTTTAATACCCGTTCTTGAACATGGAGGCATTTAACAAGTCTGCTTAGAGGCAAGAAGTAATATCTTTAATGCAGTCAGTGCGATGATGAGGATGACACACACAGGATGAAGTGGACATGCCTGCAGGTAATTACACAGAGCATGGCTGGTGAATCATCGCTCACTATTTCCATTATAGCAATTCATCTCTCTAGAAGCATCTCCATACCCAGAGCTGATACAGGGAGAAGTCTCAGTGGCTCAGAGCAGTGGGGGAGGATGGAAAACAAACACACATACTAAGCTTTGAGCATGAATACGGAAAGGCTTTTACCATTATTTTCTTTAGTGTCCATGTGAACCTGATCTGTGCAAACTAAGTTTAGCATCAATATTAACCCTAGTCATAAGGCTATTTCAAAAGGGTCAAATCTCACCTTTTAAAAGACATCCATCAATACAAATAATAAGACAGTACTTTTTTTTTAAACTAAATTTACTACTAGTCACCACAAACAGTGGCAGTGGGTTAGCTGAAGCCCCTTTCAGAGTTCAGGTGGAACATTAATGAATGCAGCACCAGGTTTTGCATCTCTGATGGTGACATTGTCACAAGCCCAAAGGTTAAATGTAGTCAGCTTGTAAAGCTTGCACTCTGATTTGAACAGCGATGGTGTGGGGCAATTCTACTGGTAAAACGTAAGAGACAAGGCATATTCTATCAAACCACACATAAATACAAAAGGCCGAACTTTTTAATTTACCCCATTTTTTTTGTCAATTATTGCTGCTATTTTCATACAAGACTGTCAGGCAGACATGTGGTGAAGAGCATAATAATCAGCTGCTGTTGGCAATTACTGTGGTAGGGACAGAGATTTAAGAAAGTCTCAATGAAAAAAATGTAATGTAAACATTATTCTAATTTCTTCTACCAATGTATTAAAATTTCTTCTCAATTTACCTCGTGAACGATTTAAATCAGACACATTATTCTCCAGTGAAAGAAGAGTGCAAGCAAGGTGAGAGAGAAAGGTTAGCCGGAAAGACAGGAAGAGCGGAAGAAAAAGGTCAAAAGGAAGATGGAGAGGGAGCGAGGCGATAGAGGGGAAAAAATAAACTCAGGCTGAAAACCAGACTCCGAAACGACCCTCTTATGGACTAATGGACTGATCTGATCTCTTCACACACCATCTCTACTGAGATGCTGACGTTGGGCTGGGGTGAGCACAGTAAAAAGTCTTACAACACCAGGTTAAAGCCCAACAGGTTTTTTTCGAATCACCAGCTTTCGGAGCGCATCTCCCTCATCAGGTGAGTTACGCTCCGAAAGCTAGTGATTCAAAACAAACCTGTTGGAATTTAACCTGGTGCAGTAAGACGTCTTACTTCTCCACTGAGTAGTACTACACTTTTGTATGCTTTACCCGATGCCTGTGTCTATGTATTCACATTGTGCATTTTATGTTTGCCCTATTATGTATTTATTTTTCATGTACAGAATGATCTGTCTGAGCTGCATGCAGAACAACAGTTTTCATTGTACCTCGATACACATGACAATAAACCAATCCAATCTAATCTAATCGGGAGTTCGCTATGAAAATTAGTTGGCAACATAATTTCATGGATAATGTGGGCAGATTATAAAATACAGGTTGAATCGTACTTTACAATAAATAGGAGGGTCGCTCATGGTTGGATTATGTACACATTTTCAGTTGAGTCATGGGCTTGGCAGGGAGAGGACAACAAAGAGTGAATGAAGAGTTACCACAGAAATACTGGACTTGTATGGTGCTCTCTAAGGGGGGAGGTAGAAGAAAAATACTGGACTGAAAGTAATCACGATCCTTGCTCAGGCAGTTTGCAGTAGCTGTCTAAACAGAATCAGCAGAGAGGCCTAGAGACTATGGCCAGGATTCCCCCCTACCTGGCGGGACGGGGGGTCCTGGCGTAGGGGAGTGGCGCCAACCACTCCGGTGTCGGGCCTCCCCAAAGGTGCGGAATTCTCCGCAACTTTGGGGGCTAGGCTCGCGCCGGAGCGGTTGGCACCACGCCAACTAGCGCATAAACCGGCGCCAGCGGCCTTTCAGGCCCGCCGCACGGCAGCGGGGCTGGCCGAAAGGCTTTCGCTGGTTCGCGCAAGCGGTGACGTCAGCGGCCAGCTGCTACACCACCGGCGCATGCGCGCTGTGGGTTTCTCTTCCGCCTCCGCCATGGAGGAGAAAGTGCGCCCCCAGGGCACTGGCCCGCCCCCTGATAGGGGGGCCCCGATCGCGGGCCTGGCCACCGTGGGGGCACCCCCCAGGGTCCGATCGCCCCGTGCCCCCCCCCCCGCTCACGCCGCTGATCCCGCCGCCACCAGAGGTGGTTCAAACCTCGGCGGCGGGAGAGGCCTCCCAGCGGCGGGACTTCGGCCCATCGCGGGCCGGAGAATCGCTGCAGGGGCCTCGCCGATCGGAGTGGCGAGATTCCCGCCCCCGCCAATTCCCGGGTGGCGGAGAATCTCTGCCACGGCGGGGGCAGGATTTTCGGCGGCCCCAGGCGATTCTCCGACCCTGCTGGGGGTCGGAGAATTTCGCCCCAGATAACCTGCCTGCCCTCTTGCCTGAAGAATGCGTGTTGTGTGAAAGATGAATGACACCGAAAAGGCATATTAAATAGCTTAAGAGATAGAGTTTCAGACCTTAATTGGACCAGGCATATAAGTGCAGTGACTACAAAAGCAGGTCAGAAGATGTGGTATTCTTGACTGCACAAAGCCTGTCCACCATCAACAAGGCACAGGTCAGTGAAGGGATACTCTTCACTTACCCAGGTGAGTACAGTTCCAATAGCAATCCAAATATTCAACAACATTCAGGCAAAAGCAGTCCACTTGATCAGCATTCTCCACCATAAGCATTCACTCCTTCCACCAGAGACGCAGTGTACACTATCTGTAAGAGGCATTGTGGCAACTTGCCACAGTTTCTTTGACAGCGCTTCCCAAACCAGTAACCTCTATCACCTCATAGGACAAGGGCAGCAGGGACATGCAAACACCAAGTTACCCTCCAAATCACACGCCATCCCGACTTGGAAATATACATTGTCCTTCATTGTTGTTTGGTCCTGCCTGCTTGCTCTTATCCTGCATGTTGCCATCAGTCTGCTCGCTATATTGCTCATCGTGAAACTGTATAGCAAAAAATTTCAGAATGTAAGAAACACTGCACCAACAGAAATGCTTATCCTCACCAACCCAATCTGCACAATGCGCTGTCTGTAGTCTAAAATTACAGCTCATGTTACCTGTTTAAGGGAAGGGGAAAAGACGGTATTAGGGTTTTAAAAATAAAGGAAAGGAAGCTGCAGAACTAAAATAAATCAAAGTAGAGTGACAATATTTTGTGAGAACCAGTGCAAAGTATTATATTCCAGGATGTATAACCCCTAAAAAAATCCTCTCAAATGGGTAAGACAGCACACTCCACAGCTGACAGTAGCCATGAGTGAATAATGACTCTCGTCAGATAACTAAGGTGCACACTCTGTTTCATGGTCTGGGATGGGTTGACATCCTCACCAAATAATTTAAGTAATAAACGACGATGCCTGGGGAACACACAATGAAATAACCTACAGAACAGAACTTCAGTAGATCAACAGCAAGGTGAATCAGTTTATCTATCAGTTTCTTGAGGTGTTTCTCTCACATACAATGTAGTGTCAGAAACAATTGCATGTAACCATTCATGGCTGCCGTGTGCTGATAATTTGTACAGTGCATTACTGGGGATCTTTTACTACGCACTATTTTGGGTTTATTGGGAACTGCAAGATAAGAATTTCCCGATAAATAAAAGACAATGACAGAAATGTCAGAGAAAGACCATGTTCCGTAGAATGGCAGAAGGGTACAGGTCAGAAGGAGGTCACATTGGTGCTGGCCTTTTATTAGAGCATTCCAAAACTCGTCCTAATGCTGGTCCACCCATGTCAATTTTATCCAATTTCCCTTTAAACGATATAAAGGTCTCTCCTTGTACCAAATCATTCCATGTTCCAACAATCCTTTGCACATCATAACTCCTGATCTATCTACTCACTTTCTCAGTAATAACTTAAAATTGTTAATTCCTTTCTAGAGGGGCTGGTTTAGCACAGTGGGCTAAACACCTGGTTTGTAATGCAGAACAATGCCAGCAGCGCAGGTTCATCGAACATAAAACATAGTGCAGGAGGCCATTCGGCCCATCGAGTCTGCACCGACCCACTTAAGCCCTCACTTCCACCCTATCCCCGTAACCCAATAACTCCTCCCTACCTTTTTTGGTCACTAAAGGCAATTTATCATGGCCAATCCACCTAACCTGCACGCTTTTGGACTATGGAAGGAAACCGGAGCACCCGGAGGAAACCCACGCAGACACGGGGAGAACGTGCTGACTCCGCACAGACAGTGACCCAGCGGGGAATCAAACCTGGGACCCGGGCACTGTGAAGCCACAGTGCTATCCACTTGTACTACCATGCTGCCCAAATTCCCGTTCTGGCCTCCCTGAACAGGCGCCGGGATGTGGCGACCAGAAGCTTTTCACAGTAACTTCATTGAAGCCTACTTGTCATAATAAGTGATAATCATTATTATTATTATTAATAGTCTTTCCCTATTCAGTCCACCAAAGCGCTTCATAATTTAAAACAAAAATTCAAGATTTGCGTGGGCGGGATTTTCCATCCCTACCCCTCTCTCTGGCGGTAGGTTTCCCGGGGGTGGTGGAAGATCGTCCAGTCCCGATGATATCTACGCCGTTTTGCACGTCTTGCGCTTCTCGTTGCCGGGGAACCCATCTTCTGAAGGATTAGACGATCCCGCCGGGGGGTGGAAAATCCTGCCTTCCAAGTTGAGAGGTAACATTTATTCAAGGCAACAATTCCCCACACAAGTTCCCAATCCCAGTTAGCCTATAGTGGGAGAGGTTGACCCAAACAGGAAGAAAGATGACACAGAATGATGAGTAAATCCAGGGTATCTCCTGAAGCATTGCTGGATTTTCCGTTTATGAGGTGGTCAAAAAGAAATGTAAATGGAGATACAGCAGATGCAATTTTATTTTACCACATTTATATACCAATCTTAGAATGGTCAGTACAAAGTAACATCCCCCAGGAGCCCAGTGAATGCTCACGTTTGACCTAACTTTCACTACCCACTCACAATTCAGTCACACATGGGTTAGGAGGTCAAGTCTGCCAGTAATTACATTTTGTATTAAAATCAGGACCATGGGGATATCCTTTATATATTTCCTGTAAACCTCAGATGCAAGAATTATTTGACTCTCAATAAATCATCATTTCACTAGTTAAGTTGGCTCAGAAAACATTAAGTTCATAAATCAAAATAATTTCCTGCCTTGCTCCTTTTAACCAAAAGTCAGCATTGCTAAATACGCCTTTGTATATAGCTTACAGTTTCATAATCCGATATAAAGCAAACTCCTGGATCACAATGAAGATCAGCACAAGACTGTGGTTTGGGCACAAATCATTTCATTCCTCTATAACCTACACTGCATCTGCCCACTGAAACATAGCTGACGATAGTAATCATGATTAAACGGATGATGTGGAGTTCAGCCAAATGAAGCAGAGAGAGAGAGGCTTGGGGCACTACTGCCAAACTATTCCTGGGGGGGCAATGCAAACGACCACCAGGCTTGGCTAGCAAAAAATGTATATTAGATGCTTCAAGCTCAGCCTGCCTGGCTGAGGAGGCATCACCGCTGATTCATTAATTGACATCCACTTTCACTTTTCATCTGGGAAGCCAAGTTTTTGGCTCTTTTTTTCCGCCCAGCCTGTCATTGCATTTTACAAGGGGTCATTCTGATGTGCTGCTCACTGCTCTCATGCTGAGGCTGTGGTTAGGAAAGTGGTGTTAATTGGTCTGTGCAAATCGCAACTGATTTCATACACGATTCACCCAATAAAAAGCAGTCATAAAATTCAAATGATAATTAAAAGCACACTGATATCAACTGTAAATCACAGCTCCAACTAGCAGTCTCTGTTCATTAGCTGACTTCTGTAATGTCTAATGTAGCACAATGACGACCAAAACCAGCACTTTAAAAGTACAGAAGTGATTAAATGGTAGATTAATACTTACTGCAGTAATCTGTTCTTCAAAAAAAAAAGGGGCGCCTACTCAGTATATGCTGTCATATTCATGGTGGAATGAAAATTAGGTATTTACAGCATAAACTGCCTAGTGACGGACTCAAAGCAGAGGAAAAATGAAGATATTTCTCATTTGTTTTTCATTGCACAGCAGATTTAAGGTGTTGGGATCAGTATAATTTCCGACATTGCCACAGCTTTAGGATTTTTCTAAGTCCTGTAAAAAGAAAAGGAGGGAGGGAGAAGAAACCGATATAAAACATCACCCCAGTGGAAATCCAGTGTTTTGACAGTGCTGAATAATCTATTTTTAATGCAACTTGCATACACTATATCAGAAGGTGTCAGATTACACAACACCAACGATGCTTGATCAGGGAGAATTGATCTTCATAATCTATCATTTATCTTCCAATAAACTATTTCACAGTTTATATGATGTCCCGAGACCTGGATGGCAGCCACTAAACCATTTTTCACAATTTTTTTCTATTGGTTATAGTTGCTCATAAAATTGGTAAAGTAATTAATAAACCACTCGTGTAGTGATATGGAATATTAAATAAATTTGTTGTTATTCATAGGTCTCTACTTTGCATAATTTACTCAAAAATGGAGCTGCAATGACTTTCATAATACACTCAGTTCCCAAACTCAGTCAATGTTCTGAATACAGTGCGCTTTAATAACTGGTCACAGAGCTATCTGAATTCACTCTGACTCATTAACAGTGAAAATATCAATATATTTCAGAACTACCGGATCAGGGGAAAGATAGTGAAGTGGATTGTTCCCATTGTAATGGTAAGCGTTAAGAACACATGCCAGCACCAATCACATTTATTTACAGTGGCAGTTCTACATGCAACTGCTCACAATGGATCGGAGGATGTGATGGTTTATAAAGAGACAGGGGAAATTACACCATATAACGCACAATATATTCAGCTGCTAAAGGACAACAGGGTACAACTTGGTATCCCTTTAATGCCACATGATGGAACTCTCCTTTTGGCTCCACTATAGGCCACTATTCAAAAATAGTGCGCGACAAATGAATAAACATGATCCTAAGTGTAGCAGGCATAGAGTTTTAACTTCAGAAAGATATGAAAACTAAAATCAATGAAAGGGAAAATTGGATGTGGTAAGGGGTGGCCAATCTATTGGAAGTTCTGCCCTATGTATCGTATCGAGTGTCTAAGCCTTAGACCCTTGATGTGATACATAGGGTAGAACTTCCAATAGATTGGCTACCCTTAATGGACCCTTAATGGAAAAAAAAAAGTAAGGTTAAGTGGGGGGGGGGATTGTTGGGTTACGGGTATAGGGTGGATACGTGGGTTTGAGTAGGGTGATCATTGCTCGGCACAACATCGAGGGCCGAAGGGCCTGTTCTGTGCTGTACTGTTCTATGCTCTATGTTCTAAGACTCTAATGGGTGACTGATCCATTGGAAGTTCTGCCCTATGTACCTAATCAATAATACGTTACTTCTTGTAACACGTTCCTGCAAGTTTCTGATCAGCTCAAAATAACAATGCAGGATCAGTAGGGGGAACATCAAGTGAGCAAAGAGCTGGAAAAATATAAATCAGATGCCAAGGACTTATGAAACAATCGATCCTGAATGACCAGTCTTGAGAACTTAATACAAGCAGGAAGTTAAACCAGCCAAAATCAAAGCATCTTTTCAAAAACAAACTGTAGAGTTTCATGGGGAAACCCACCTACACCTTCTCGAGCGACTAGGGATGGATGGGCAATAAATGTGGCCGTACAAGTGTTTTCTTTTAAATTTAGAATACCCAATTCATTTTTTCCAATTAAGGGGCAATTTAGCGTGGCCAATCCACCTACCCTGCACACCTTTGGGTTGTGGGTGTGAAACCCATACAAACACGGGGAGAATGTGCAAACTCCACATGGGGCCTTACCAGTGTTGGCCACAAAGGACAGATTAAAACATTTGCCCCGGAGTTTCAACTCTGTTGGCTTAAGGTGGCTGTTGCAATTTAGCTATGTTGTCCACATCATTTCCCAAAATGCTGGTGGAATTTAAATTCAATGATTAAATCTGGAGATATAAATCTCATTTCAGTAATGGTGACCATGACAATTATCATCGATTGTTGGTTCACTCAAGTTCTAGAAGAAAGGAAATCTACCAGCTTTACCTGGACTGGCCTACATGGGATGCCAGACCCACAGCAATGTGGCTGACTCTTAACTACCCTCAGTTCAAGGACAATCAAGGGTGGGCAACAAATGCTGGTCTTGCCAGCGATGCCCACATCTCATGAAAGAATAAAGTAAAACAAATGCTTATGATTGGTAGTAAAACTGGCCATACACAAGAGGACAAAAGAAAAATACTGCAAATACCGGAAATCTGAATAAAAACAAACAAACGCTCGAAATACTCAGCAGGTCACGCAGCATTTGTCGAGAGAAACAGAGTTAATTATTAGGTCAATAACCTTTCAGAGGAACCAGGTTGAAATTCCAACCTACTTTCCGGAGAAACAAAAATAAAACAAATTTAAATCAAAACTACACGGGTGTGGTTTAACTTAACAGGAACAAAGTCCCATAGCATGCGCGTTTATCCGCATGTTTCCTGGCACACTCAGTGCCAAGAAACACAAGGCTATAAAACGCTTGATATGGGGCCTCAATGGGGAATGCACAGCCGAAGCTGCACATAAGCTCTGTGCACTGAGGAGCAAAGCTCGCCAGAACTCCTCAGTGTGGCGAGAGATCGGGACGCAATTTCAAAATAGTGTTCTGATCTCCCGGAACCGGACCCTTCCCCCAAGCCCCAACGCACTATGAGAGGACCCCTGTCCCCTCCTCCTCCCCCCACCCACACTCTCCTCAACACCCGCACAAGGCACCCCGACCTAATCGCGGCCAGGTAAAAAAATGCCAGCTTGGCCCCATAGCAGTTCCAGGCTGGCACCCAGATGTCACTGCCAGGGTTCCAAGCTGGCACTGCCAGGGCAGCATCAGCAGTGCCAGGGTACCACCCTGTCCAAAGGGCATGCACCTGGGGACCTCCGATCCCCAGGGAGACCTCCCACGAGTGCCATTCTGTCTGGTCCCTGTTTGTAAACAGCGCTGGCCGAAGTCACTGAGGCAAGAGAGATTGAGCCCATGCCTTGGGTAACTCTTGAATCTGCACATGAAAGTGAGACTAGCGGTCTCGCTTTAATATGCAGATTTGCTTTAAAAAATGATCTTGCGAGGCGTTATGAGCCGAATGGATCCCGCGAGCGCAGTCTCCTGGCTTTTAACGCCACGCTGCGCTACTTTTCGGGTGCAGTGTGGCCAATAAGTCATACCCCATGTTTTTATTTACTGTTCAGAAATTCCAAGACACCTTTAGCTATTTATGATGCTGTTACATTTAGCAATGGAAAATAGTTTATTTTCCAGGAACCAATCACATTGAAGTCATTTACAAACCAGTGATATCAGACCGTAGATCCACTAAAGCTAAGAGTACACAGGAATCCACAGCTAAATTGGACACCACGTCACAGTCCCTAGTTTTGGCCAGCCCAGCTTCACTATCTATGGGCTACAAATCTCAGGATCCTACCAAACCTAGGATCATGCCCTCAGTTATAACAAAGCCCAGACCCCACAATGCCTGCCACTGTCAAATACCTCCCTTAAACGACCAATTTTTCGGCTGTCATCCTGCTGTGTAACCAAGGCCTAAGGTATAAATTATATACACAGGTCAAAGCCACTCATTTCAGATTTTCACACTCGATGACATGTGCATTATTTCATCAAATTGGGATACTGATAGGTACACAGGAAGTACACGTATACACTCATAGTCTTTCCATTGAGGATAGCCATTAAATTAATTACTCATAACCAATTATTTTTTCATAGAATTACAGAATGATACAACACAGGCACAAACAATCTGACCCATTGTGCTTGCGTTGGCTCTTTGGTAGTTAGCCAACTAGGTCCACTCCCTCACTCCTTTCCCTGGTCATGTAGACTTTCGTTGTAAAGTTTATATCAAATCCTTGGCTGAAAATTACTATTTCATCTGCTTCCATCACCCTTTCAGACAGCGCAATCCAAATCATAAACTTACTGCTAAGATACTGTTGTTTCTCATCTCCCCGCTGACTTTTATTTTGCCGATTATCCTTCAATCTGAGTCCTCAGATTCTTACCGCCTTGTCACCAGAAAGTTTCCCCATGTACTGTAGCAAAATCCCTCAATTCTCATCTATAAACTCTCCCCTTAAACATCTCTGCTCTAGGTAAAACAATCTCAGCCTCTCTAGTTTCTCCACAAAACTTAAGACCCTAATTCAGGGGTGGGCAAACTACGGCCCGCGGGCCGCATGCGGCCCGCCAAAGGTATTTCTGCGGCCCGCCAAGTCATTAAAAAAAAAAAAAAAAAAAAAAAAATTTTTTTAAATTTTTTTTTTTAATTTTTTTTTTTTTTTTTTTTTTTAAGGTTAATGGAGGCGGGCTGTTGGGTTACTTACTGGTATAGGGTGGATACATTGACTTGAGTAGGGTGATCATTGCTCGGCACAACATCGAGGGCCAAAGGGCCTGTTCTGTGCTGTGTATGTTCTATATGAGACGCCCAGAATCATAACCGGGTGAAGTAATTATTTTACTTAATATACTATGCGGCCCTTTGTGAATTGTGAATTTTTGAATGTGGCCCTTGCACGGAAAAGTTTGCCCACCCCTGCCCTAATTCTTCACTTTTATGATATTAAGTGGCACTGCCGGAAACATCAAACTAGAAATAACAATAATTTTCAACATCTCTCAATGCTACATTTTAATTTCCGTAAACTACATTTGGCACTGACTGAACCGTCACTTTTACTTCTCAGAAAAGTCTTACTTTGATTTTGTTTTTAATTCCATAAATGACATTAAACACAATATTGGGGAGTAAAATGTTGTCATTTTTCTGGTTATATAAACATTATTATTCACATTAAATGATAAAGTAGCATGTATTTTCTTCAAATAAATTATATGCAAGTCGATCTCAATGCAGAATCCATTAAAATACCATATATTAATGGTCTTTCTGGAAATAGATGTTTTTACTGAGCAACATAAATAACCTTGGAGATGTAGGTAACAATTTTAAAGGTTTTAAAAAATATAATCAATGATATTAAAAGATTTACATGTAGCACGTTAGGATTATAGAATCTCACGTTATATTCCAATCACATCTGGGTGTCAGCCACAATGTCCTATTTGAGATGGTGGAACTGAAATATTCTACACACTCACACTGAGCTCAGTTCCTCCTAATGCCTAGATTTGCATCTCTGAAGTTAAAGGAACTGTGTCCCACATCCCCACCTCCTCAACACTCAGATTTTTTCCTCTGGTACAATCACCTCCCATCATGAAACCTCCTCCCATTAACAGCTGCACTTCCCACTCACGATGCGCTATGAAAGCCCCACCACCAAGCACGCAGTGTCAGAGTGTCCAAAGCAATCCTCGATTCCTCAACTCTGCCTGGAAGATCTTTCGGCTGCCATCAGAGGAAGAACAGTGCCAGGTCCTCAGCCTCCAGTTCGGTCTGGGACAGAAAAAGGTCTGTATTCTTCCCCATTTGCAGCTGCTGGCATCTGCCCAATAGCTCACATCAAGCTTAGCCGGTAAGGAATCAGAGAAAACCAGAAAATAGAAAACAAAAGAAAACTCAAATGGCAAAAAAAGAAAAGGAGGGCAGAAGACAGAGGAGAAAAAAAAATTGGAAAAAGGAAAAAAGGGAAAAAATTGGGCACTAAGGGGCAATTTAGCATGGCCAATCCACCTAACGTGCACATCTTTGTTCCCAAACTTCTACTGTCCTTGTCCTCCTAGGTGATAGAGGTCACAGGTTTGGAAGATGCTGTTCAAGGGGCCATGGCAAGTTGCTACAGTGCATCTTGTAGATCAGGGGTGGGCAAACTACGGCCCGCGGGCCGCATGCGGCCCGCCAAAGGTCTTTATGCGGCCCACCAAGTCATTAAAAAAAATGTTTTTTTATTTTTTTATTATTTTTTTTAAAGGTTAATGGGGGGGCTGTTGGGTTACTTACTGGTATAGGGTGGATACGTTGACTTGCTCGGCACAACGTCGAGGGCCAAAGGGCCTGTTCTGTGCTGTTCTATGTCCTATATGAGGCGCCCAGAATCATAACCGGGTGAAGTAATTATTTTACTTAATATACTATGCGGCCCTTTAAAATTGTGAATTTCTGAATGTGGCCCTTGCACGGAAAAGTTTGCCCACCCCTGTTGTAGATGCTGCACACTGCAGTAAGTGTGTCGCTGGTAGGAGTGAATATTTAAGGTGCTGGATTCCATGTGTTCATGAGGGTAGCTCACCGCACTTCTCAAGGGCAACAAATGCCTGCTTCGCCATATCTTATTAAGAAATAGAAAAGAAATAGAAATGCACACAATCAGACAGATAAAAGTTACAGAGAGAGAAAGAAAAGAGATAAAGCAGAGAGAAGGAAGAGACGGAGGATAGAAACAGTACATTTCATTTGACCATTCAGCTTAACAAGACTTAAATGGCTGCTGGAATATAAAAGGAACATTCTGCGGGTATGAATATCTGGAAAAAAACAGGAAATGCTGGAAACACTCAGCAGGTCAGAAGGCATCTGTGGAGATAAAACACTTGAACCTTTCAGGTTGATGACCTTCCACTAGAACTAGGAAATGGTTGCGATGTTGTAGAGTTTAAATAAGCACAGAGGCTTACTGGGTGGGGGGTTCAAACAATAATGGAAAGTCTGTGCTGGGGTGGAGGACAGGCGAGTTTCCAACTGAATTGGATAACTGAATCCTTGCCCACAGTGCCCACCCTGCCTCGTGTTTCTCCCCTTTGTTTACAGGTCAGATGATTTCACAAAGGAAAGGGCAATAATGGATATGTTTATTGTCACATGTACCGAGGTACAGTGAAAAGCATTTTACTGCTAGCAGCTCAAACAGATCATTTAGTAACTGAAAATAAAATAAAAAAATACATAATTGGGCAACATAAGGTACACAATGTAAATACATAGACACCGGCATCGGGTGAAGCATACAGGAGTGTAGTATTAATCAGGTCAGTCCATAAGAGGGTCATTCAGGAGTCTGGTAACAGTGGGGGAAAAAGCTGTTCGAGTCTTTTCATGCATGGTCTCAGACTTCTGTATCTCCTGCCCGATGGAAAAAGTTGGAAGAGTGAGTAAGCCGGGTGGGAGGGGTCTTTGATTATGCTGCCCGCTTTCCCCAAGCTGCGGGAGGTGTAGATGGAGTCAATGGATGGGAGGCGGGTTTGTGCAATGGACTGGGCGGTGTTCACGACTCTCTGAAGTTTCTTGCGGTCTTGGGCCAGATAGGGTTCTTTCTATGGAGCATCTGTAAAAGTTGGTAAGTGTCAGTGTGGACATGCTGAATTTCCTAAGTTTCCTGAGGAACATAGAACAGTACAGCACAGAACAGGCCCTTCGGCCCTCGATGTTGTGCCGAGCAATGATCACCCTACTCAAACCCACGTAACCCGTATACCCGTAACCCAACAATCCCCCCATTAACCTTACACTACGGGCAATTTAGCATGGCCAATCCACCTAACCTGCACATCTTTGGACTGTGGGAGGAAACCGGAGCACCCGGAGGAAACCCACGCACACACGGGGAGGACGTGCAGACTCCCCTGCAAAAGTGCAGACTTTTGGAAGTATAGGTGTTGTTGTTCATTCTTGATGGTAGCGTCGACGTGGGTGGACCAGGACAGATTTTTTTTGGTGATTTGCACCCCTAGGAATTTGAAGCTGTTAACCATCTCCACCTCGGCCCCGTCGCTGCAGACAGGGGCATGTACAGTACTTTGCTTCCTG